>NC_091339.1:16555007-16575007 GCF_038502225.1 Cherax quadricarinatus | reverse complement strand
CCAAACTAACCATGAAGAACCATGTTGTAAATCTTGCAAACAAGGCAGCCAGGAAGCTTACAGCACTTCGCCGTATCTCGCATCTGCTTGACAGTAGGGGTTGCAAGATCCTGTACGAGGCACAAGTACGCTCACACCTTGAGTATGCTCCACTTTCTTGGTTTGCCTGTCCTCCTTCTCATCTGCGACTGCTTGACAGAGTAGAGAACAGAGCAAGACGTCTCATCTCTCGCCTGGACCCATCCTGGATAGATCTGTCATTTCAGCAGAGCCTTCAACATAGGAGGAGGGATGTGGGTGGCCATTACTGTTATGTACAAGGCCAATATTGTCAAAATACCACACTTGGATCCACTTCGAGGACAGCGTGAAACAAGCTTTTATGCCACAAGACGGGCAGAAAGCAGCAACTTCACTCTGGCTGTACCCTTCTCCAGAACATCACTCCATCTGAGATCATACATACCCAGGATGACTCGAGTATGGAACACATTCGTACAGCATAATGATGTCAACGAGATAACGTCAGTTGATCAAATGAAAATGCTGGCCCACAGATGGCTCCAACTTCATCCTGTTCCCTACTTGTATGTCCCATAACAATAAAAATGCTTTCAAATGAGCTGATGTAGGTAACAGCTCTTAGCTTGCCAATAAAGTTAGGAATCCTTAACCTGTAAATAGCTGTCAATAAAGCTAGGGATCCTTAACCTTGTCAAACCCTGTGTAAAAAAAAAAAAAAAAAAAAAAAAAAAAAAAAAAAAAAAAAAAGAGAGAGAGAGAGAGAGAGAGAGAGAGAGAGAGAGAGAGAGAGGGAGAGAGAGGGGAGGAGAAGATTGAGTGATGGATGAAAGATTGAGAATGTAAACAAAGACTAAATAAAAAGGGTTCATGGTAATTGACTTGAAGGAAGAGATTACTTAGCGAGAAGACCAGGAATGTTGCAGGGATTAATTAGACATTGGGAACTGGGACCGGGATGTTGTGACAATTAGAGAGAGAGAGACAGAGACAGAGAGACAGAAACAGAGAGACAGAGACAGACACATACACACAGAGGTTATAAGTGTGTTGCTCCGTGTAGTTATATTGGACAATGCTTGTGACCTTCACCAGGTGCTGCACCATGTATTCACGAAACAACACGCACTAGGAATCTCTGGCTCTGTGCTACAGCTACCTACTAACTACTCTCAGAATAGTTCTTAATACATCAGAGTCTGTACTCCATTACGTCAGTGCCAGAGTATCAATATGGAATCCAGTTAGTCCTGTACTCTGGGATGTCAAATAACTTACTTCACTTCATATATGCCTACATAGATGGCAGCACTAACCTTTAATAAAGAAGGCAAAGCAGTCTCCTACTTACAACTATATCACCATAAATGGTTTTTAGATTGACGAGTTGAGGAAACAATGAATAAGAGTCTTAGATCTCGGCGATTTATCTTGTATATTGCGAGTGCTACATGGCTCTACGGAGACTACAAATAATAGTGTGAATCACGCAAGCAAGGCAGTCAAGATGCTAAGAGCACTAAAACGAGTCTAGTACCCCAACGGGTACTTTGACATTTTTGGGGTTATCCTAGGTAATTTACACTATGTATGATAATTGTACTTATGTGTACCTGTGCCTAAATAAACTTAACTAACCTACTCAACACCAGACACTGCCAAAACTCTATTCAAGGTGCATGCTTGTTTTCACATGGAATATGCACCACCCTCTTAGATGGCCTTCTTCTCATCCAATCTTCTCCAGAAAAATCCTCAAGACGGGAATAGTGTAAGTGACCTTACTGGCGCGTATAAAACACCACGTACGTAGCTAAATTTCCCAAAGTTATCTCACGAAAACCAAACACTAAGAAAGGTCTATATAAAAATGACTTGAGGACACTTGCGCCTGTTAAGAATTGATGGTATCTTTACAGTGTTGTAGTACATCAGCTTTGAAAATTTGAAGCCTATCAGACTAGGCCTACCCAAGTTATAAAGGAACAGCTACGGGGAAAGACAAATTTAGGCAGTCATTATGAGGTGCCACTTCAGGGATGCCTAATAAAGTGGTTAATAAAAGTGAAATAGGGAGAGAAGCTCGATAAAAACGATGGATGAGACAGTAAAACTATAATGAGGATGTTAGCGAGGTAATAAAACTTGGTGTGATTAAGGTTCTTGGTGTAATGTGTGTGGGTGTGTGTGTGTGTGAGAGAGAGAGAGAGAGAGAGAGAGAGAGAGAGAGAGAGAGAGAGAGAGAGAGAGAGAGAGAGAGAGAGAGAGAGAGAGAGAGAGTTTGTACAGAGTAGCAGGTAACAGAAGAGGGTTTATTCTGTTTCAAAAATTATCTCTAAGGGAATGGTAAACTACACACACACACACACGTGGTCCAGCAACTGGCTTCTCGAATTCAACCCCGACAAATGCAAAGTCGTGAAGATCGGGGAGGGGCAAAGAAGACCGCAGACAGAGTATAGGCTAGGTGGCCAAAGACTGCAAACCTCACTCAAGGAGAAAGATCTTGGGGTGAGCATAACACCGAGCACGTTTCCGGAAGCACACATCAACCAGATAACTACTGCAGCATATGGGCATCTGGCAAACCTGAGAATAGCGTTCCGATACCTTAGGAAATAATCATTCAAGACAATGTACACTGTGGACGTTAGGCTAATACTGGAGTATGCAGCACCAGTCTGGAACCCCCACTTGATCCAGCACGTCAAGAAATTAGAGAAAGTACGAAGGTTTGCAACAAGGTTAGTTCCAGAGCTCAGGGGAATGTCCTACGAAGAAATGTTGAGGGAAATCGGCCTGACGACACTGGAGGACAGGAGTGTCAGGGGAGACATGATAACGACATACAAAATACTGCGTGGAATAGATAAGATGGACAGAGACAAGATGTTCCAGAGAGGGGACACAGAAACAAGGGGTCACAATTGGAAGCTGAAGACTCAGACGAGTCAAAAGGATGTTAGGAAATATTTCTTCAGTCATAGAGTCGTCAGAAAATGAAATAGTCTAGCAAGTAATGTAATGGAGGCAGGAACCATACGAGGTATGACAAAGCTCAGGGAGCAGAGAGAGAGAGAGAGAGAGAGAGAGAGAGAGAGGACCTAGTAGCGATCAGTGAAGAGGCTGGGCCAGGAGCTGAGTCTCGACCCCTGTGACCATAAGTACACCACGAGTACAATTAGGTGAGTACAGGCACACACACACACACATACAGGTAATCCCCTAGCAATTAGCGTCGTGTGGTGCCGGGGTCTTCCAAGCCTCACCTACCGAAATGGCAACATTTGTCTCACTAAATGTAAGGTATTGGCCCGTTCTGGTGCACCTCTGAAGACCCCGTGTGAGATACCTTGCTTGAAGGGCTGAAATTGATCAGTATATCCTGGTCTACTTTCTGAGGACAGAACGGGACATCCTGGTCCAACTAGTTGTGGACAGAACGGGACATTCCAGTCCAACTGGTTGTGGACAGAATGGACATCCAGGTCCAACTGGTTGTGGACAGAACGGGCATCTAGCTCCAACTGGCTGTGGATAGAACTGGACATCCTGGTTCAATGTCTTGTAAAGGCATCACAGAATAAGCACATGTAACAGCTCTTATCTTGCAAATAAAGTTTTGAACCTTAAACCTAATCTTGTAGAACCCTGTGTAAAAAAAAAAACTGTATACTAATTATCCGGTCTTGTCGAAGTGGGTTCATTTACGCAATTCGGAACATTAAAAGATACTTCGAAGTATCTTGCTCAAACGGCCGTCGGGAGGTCGAAATGTTCCCCTGGACAAGATGGTAGAGAGACGTCCAGTCATCTTTATCAACGGCTCAAGGAAAAATCGAGATATTTCGATCACCTGGAGGAGAAAAAATGAAAAAAAAATATAGTAAAAACTGTAGACACAGACACGAAGGCAAAACTCAAAGCAGAATCTCCCCTTCTCCCCCCCAAAAAAAAATTGAGATCGATAGTGGTCTTACGAAAGACCCCAAGAATTACGTCAGGGTGCCTCCTAAGTATTGAGATCGAGTCTCCGCGGAGACGCAAGGAGGATGGTGAGACCGGAAGCAAGGCACGAGCAGTGGGAAAGGGTTCCTGGAAACCAGATAGCGAGGGGTCGAGACCGAGAACTCGAGGACAGTAATCTAAGAGGCGCCTGTGAAGATTATCATGAATGAACAGCGTCACTCACCTTGCGAGATCATATTAGCCTGGCTTGGGGCAGGCAGAGGTAGGAAGAGGGAGAGGTAGGAAGAGGTGGAGGTAGGAAGAGGGAGAGGAAGGAAGACACAGAGGTAGGAAGAGGGAGATGAAGGTAGAAGAAAAAGAGCGAAAAATAAAGGAGCAGTAAAGCCTGGGAGCGAGAGAACTGGAGAGCTAAGCGAGAATATTGGTTAGGAAAAAGAGGAAGAGAGAGAAAGGGGGAAGGAGAAAGGAAGTGACAAAACGTGAAAGAAACAAAAAGACAGAGGATGAGAGAGAGAGAGAGAGAGAGAGAGAGACAGAGAGAGAGAGAGAGAGAGAGAGAGAGAGAGAGAGAGAGAGAGAGAGAGAGAGACAGAGACAGAGAGACAGACAGACAGAGGAACTTTGCAAAATCTATGGTAAGTGTTCTATTTTTAACAATAGATCCTTAATCCACACCAATCACCCTCCCACTACCCTCCCATCTTCTTCCCTCCCACCACCCTCCCATTTCCCTTCCCCATCAATCTCCTACCATTCATGGCCTGGTGGCCGTGGTCTGGTAATAATAGGGCCACTAGTGTCTTGCCTCTATCTCTTCCCCTTTGTCGCTGTTGCCATAACTCGGTACCATCAACGTTGATGCCATAACCTGGTGCCATCAACGTTGATGCCATAACCTGGTGCCATCAACGTTGACAAAGACGTATGTGACAAGTGTGGTTTGCAAGGAGAAGGGGAAGAAGGAAGGGGAAAAGAGGGGATGGGAGAAGAGAAGGGGAAAACAGGGCAAGCGGAAAAAGAGGGGATGGGGAGGAAGGGGGAAAAAGAGGGGAAGGGGAGGAAAGGGAAAAGACGGGAAGGGAAGGAAGGGAGCGGAAAAGAGAGGAAAGGTTGTTTTTAAAAGAGAAAGGGGGGAAAGAGAAAAGAGGAACTTTAGACTCTCTCTTGGCTCTGTCCAGTGACTGTCATGTGTATGTGACACATCTCTGTCTGGACAGTGACGGGTATCTGATCAATGGGGTTTAAAGCCTATCGACTGCACACAAGGGTCATTAAGGCTGCTTGTAACCTATTCACCACCAGTGAAGAATACCCAAAACTCTTACAGTCAACTAACAGCGTGTTTATCGTGAGAAACATACAGCTCTTCCTTGTATATATCCTGAGATCTGCATGCTATCTTACCTTTCTAAATTTGTATCGCTGTTATTATTAATATTATTATTTTTATTATTACCATCATCATCAAACCTGTGGTGTTACAACTCATTCCGATGTAATACAAACATAATGAAAATTTAATTGCTTAACTTGATGGCAATGGACTAGTTCCCCCTCGCTTCCATCTTTTTATTTTCACTTATCCTCAATTTATGAGAGTGCAATGTAATTTATATTAATTGCTTTATATAAATCATCAGCAGAAAATCATCTAGCGTGGCATAACTACTTCGTTATGCGTTTTAAATCAGTGAGCATTTTACAGTGTAGCTATTATTTTTTTTTAGCAATGAACGCAATTTTTGGATTAAATAAAATGTCGGCTTCTAAATGTAAAGAGTTGTATAAATTTATGCAATTTTTAATAGTTTTGCGTTAATTTACAAAAGGAGTTAACTACGACGTTTAATATTACATTATTAAAATTTCCGCAATTTCAAAATTGCTTATCTTGTTTAACCTATCTCATAATTAGCCTTAATTAACTTAGGTGTTCCTTGTGAGGGGGAAACTTGAAGTTACCCCACGCTTGTTTATAAGTTAACTCCCGCATTAAGTTAGCATGAAGATAACGTACGCCATTATAATCACTACAAACAGCAAGAGTTAAATTCGCACTATTTAGCCTCGTAAAAGTGAAGCATAAAGTTAAAATGAATATCAGTTTGCAGTGAAGCTATTACAGTAACAGAGTGGAGCCAAAGTTGGAATTTACATTCATAATTAATGTGAGGATTTATTTTGGTAAGTGAATCTCAGCAGCACTTGCTGGCTCTGATAGTACAGGAAGGAGGGGGAATTAAGTGGCTCTCTTGCTGGACGATCCACTTTACTTAGTAACACTCAAGATAGCAAAGGAATGAAAAAGATTTAAGAAAGAGAGACAGGGATGTTTTCGACGTGACGTTTAAATCAGGCAATGGTAACATTTGTTGAGGGATTTAGATGGATTTGGGTTTCTAAAGTGGTGAGGTTCAATGTTGATAGTGTTAGGCATTTTCTTGTCGACTCTGCGGTATGTGTACTGGAAGGCGACTTCATGGCTCCGTCGGTGGGTCATGTCTAGGCCAGTCTGCTAAAAACAGGTAGGGATTAAGTGATGGTATTTTTTTTTTTGGATGGAGCTGCCATGGTGTGCAAGGGGCAATACTGTATAAAAAATGTATGTTGCAAGTAGAGAATGAATAGAGATTGCAGCAACCTTATGCTCAACAATGATCCTGTGTCATTAACACACATACTCATCCCCGCACACTCACACACTTAACCCTATACAATCAACAAACTCAAAATCAATCCTATACACTCAACACACTCACACACACACACTCATCACCGCACACTCACACACACTTACACACTCATCCCTACACACTCAACACACTTATCCCCAAACACTCAAACACACTCATCCCTTACCAGTCTGTTTTCCAGGAAACAGAAGCTTTCTAAAGTCAAGAAAGCAGTTTAGACAGCTTCAGATTTTCTCCTCGATGAGAGCTTAGACGAATGTTTTAAACGCTAAATGGCAGGATGAAAATGAGCAATGATTCTGCTCTCGAATTTTTATGAAACTTAAGTTCAAGAGTACGTTATTAAGTTTTAGAGTACGTTATGAAGTTTTAGATTACGTTATCAAGTTCTAGAGTACGTTATTAAATTCTAAAGTACGTTATTACTAGATTAGCTGTACCGTCTTACTTAAGTTAGAGTGACTTTTCTAGAACCAAAGTCACTTATTCTTGTGGTTAGAGTACCTCACTGCTATGATCGGAGTATCTCCTTGCTGGGAACAAATGATCTTGCTGGGCCTGGTCATGGTCAGGGCCGTGGGGGTCGTTGACCCTCGGAACACGCCCCAGGTATGCCCCCTTGTTAGTTCTAGAGAGATTGGGAAGTAGAATGACCTCGACGAAGGAGTGGTGGAGGTAGAATCCATACATTGTTTTAGGAACATGTAGGACAGGGCACACGGTATTAGAAGAGAGTGACTCAGGCAAGCAACCATGCAACCACATATAGGTGGGGTACATATCGGTGACTGCACACACACCACACACACACACACACACACACACACACACACACACACACCACACACACACACACACACACACACACACACACACACACAAATACACACACACACACACAGGAGCTGAGTCTCGACCCCTGCAACCACAATTAGGTGAGTACACACAAAGACGGGATGTTCCAGAGATGGGACACAGACACAAGAGGTCACAATTGGAAGTTGAAGACTCAGATGAATCAAAGGGATGTTAGGAAGTATTTCTTCAGTCATAGAGTAGTCAGGCCATGGAATAGCCTAGAAAGTGACGTAGTGGAGGCGGGAACCATACATAGTTTTAAGGCGAGGTATGATAGAGCTCATGGGGCAGGGAGAGAGAGGACCTAGTAGCAATCAGCGAAGAGGCGGGGCCAGGAGCTGTGACTCGACCCCTGCAACCACAAATAGGTGAGTACAAATAGGTGAGTACACACACACACACACACACACACACACACACACACACACACACACACACACACACACACACAACACACACACAAACACACACACACACACAGCTTTAAGAAGAGAGATGATAAAGCTCATGGAGCAGGAAGAGTGACTTAGTAGCAGCCAGTGAAGAGGCGGGGCCAGGAGCTGTGAATCGACCCCTGCAACCACAATTAGGTGAGTACACACACACACACACAATAAGAGGATCACGTCCAGGAGGACATTGGTAAAACAGGTCGGCAACAGCACACTACTGACTTAGTGTAATGGTCTCCTGGTAAAGTCTTCTAAATCTCTCTCTCTCTCTCTCTCTCTCTCTCTCTCTCTCTCTCTCTCTCTCTCTCCTTTCTCCCTGTTTGAGAGCTGTAACGTCAATGAAGAGACAAAGCCCAGAAGACACGGGAAGATGACAAGAGAAACAAGACAAACTGCAGGATTGATCAGAATTATTGGATTGCAACCACAGCTGGTGTATAGTTATTGAATTGCAACCACAGCTGGTGTATGGTTATTGGATTGCAACCACAGCTGGTGTACAGTAACAAAATCGAGGAAAACGACTGAGACACCGATCATAGACTGGATCATCAGAAGCTTCAGTCCTCGGACAAGGAAAAGGGCCTTAGGGTAGTCATTACCCCAAACATATCACCGGAGGTACAGGAAAAGTAAGCAAGGGTAAACATAACACCGAGTATATCACTGGAGGCGCACATCGGTCGAGCAACCTGGGCAACGCGCGAACGCCTTCCAAACTCACGACTGGTATTCAGGTACCTCAAAAAAGGGCCCTTTTCAAATGCTTCTCATTCTTGTTCTAATTCTTATTCTTTTATTATTATTCTTTTTCTCCTCATTTTCTCCTTTTCTTTTATTCTTTTTGTTCCTTTCATTTTTTCTTTCTTGTTTTTTACTACCTTGCTGTTCTTCTTCTTCTTCTTCTTCTCTCCCTCTTCCTCCCTCCCTCCCTTCTCCTATTCATATCGTCATAATCCAATTTCTAATCCTTTCCCTACTTCTCCTGCCCCTGTCTTCCTCTTCCTGTGTCCGCTTGCAAAAGTTTTATTCCCAGTGATCAGCAACTTGCAATGAGATTCTGCAAGTTGCATTTGTCATCGGTGAAGCGGATGCTGAAGGCAGAGTGAATGTGGGAAATAATAAAGGAGAGTTAATAATATGAATGGTTGCAAGAGAACAGGAGGGATGTTTCGAGAGATGAGAGAAGGGGAGGGAGGGTGGGAAGGAGAGAAAAGGAAGAGGAGTAAGGGAGGTTTTGTGGCGAGGGGAAAGAGAGTTAGACAAATATGTAAAGAAGAGAGAGAGAGAGAGAAAGAGCTGATTTAGATAACAGCTCTTAGCTTGTAAATAAGGTTAGGAACCTTAACCTAATCATTTAAAACCCTGTGTAAAAAAGAGAGAGTTTTTAGGTAATTAACTCTGTAAATATAACGTTAAGCTGCTACCCTATTCTATATCACGATTACACAGCGAAAGCAAAGCACTAGTTATGTTTTTATGTCATACTATATCACACAGGATGAGTTACATAGACAGTGGTGAACCCTGTCAGCCGGAACAAGGAGGCATCTGTAGGACGACGCGAGTATCGTCAGGCCTACCATTAAGGCCTCATAACCTAGGGCAGCTTCAAAGATCTTCTTCCATTAGTGTTGGAGTTACTGTTACTTATGAATTGGTAAAATACTTGGGAATTGTCAGGATGGCCTATATCATAAACAGAATTTTTTTTATAGGGAGATATCTCCATCACTATAGAGCGATGGCAGAGAGAAAATTGGGCTCCTGTTAATTTTTTTTAATAATGTATGCCTGTGTATAGGAATAACGGAGATTCATTGCTGCAATAGCCTCTCGTCTTCTTAAAGTATACTGAATAATACACACTTCCGCTAGCCTGGCGTCTACCAGCCTGGACATCATGATTATCATTATTATAATTATTATTGTTGTTACCTGTTGGGGGAGTGGTAGAAGGTATTCAGGCTAAATTAGGGGAATTGGAGCACAGATCCAGTTGCCTAGATCAAGAGTCCACCTCACCAGCATCAAGGAACCTCCCTTGAGGGGTTGAACATCATGAAGAAGCTCTGTCTTATTTATATCCCAAGCAACACCAACTAAAGGCTGGTTGATCCGAGATATGTTGGGAAGGTCGCTTTGCTAGTTTGGTAACCAAGACTATTGTTCACCTTGTTAGTTCACATAGTTGCATACAAGGCACGGTTGTTTACACACACACACACACATACACACACACACACACACATACACACACACACACACACACACACACACACACACACACACACACACACACACACACACACACACACACACACACACACAAACACACACACACACAAACACACACACACACCCACACACAGCTGACAAGAGACACGTAATATCTTTTTTTCCATTATTATTATCTTGAAGGTGTTTTTGTCTCAAACAGCATCCAGCATGTCACCAACATAATTCTCCCAGCACCTCTCTCATCTCCCTCCCTCAAAACTAATCTCTAACTTCCCCTACCCTCACAACATCCTCGTCACCCTCACACCCACCTCATCTCCCTGGCTCCCACTTTATCTCCCTCACACATAGTAATAATCTCCTGTATTATTATCACCACACTTCCTCTTCCTGCCAGTAATTCACCATTTGTTCCAACGTGTTCATTTTTTATTCCCACTCCCTTTTGTGATTTAATTTATTATGCTGCTTGTCATTCCCACTCTCTCTCTCCCTCTCCAGAATAAGCCTTTATCCATAATCTGGTAAAAATCTGTCGATATCATCACATCATTATTGCAATCTGGACAGAGAAATTGAAACCATTTGATACTTTCCTGGAAAATCACAAATAAAGATTTCCCCAACTTTGATCGTAAAATAACTCGGATGACAGACAACTTACGCTCTCTGTAAATACTTATAAACCGATGGAATCCTTCAATATCGTTCACTGTTTAACATAAACCGACTAGTTGTGCCAATTAGCAGCACATTTTTAATACCCCCAATAGTACTGATCGGTTTAAGAGAAGATTATCTCGGGATCCATTCTGCGTGCACTCTCACTCTGCAGTTGGACACTCTTAGCAGCTGAACACTTTCAGCAGTTGAACACTCTCAGCAGCTGAACACTCTCAGCAGTTGAACACTCTCAGCAGCTGAACACTCTTAGCAGTTGAACATTCTCAGCAGTTGAACACTCTTAGCAGTTGAACATTCTCAGCAGTTGAAAACTCTTAGCAGTTGAACATTCTCAGCAGTTGAACACTCTCAGCAGTTGAACACTCTCAGCAGTTGAACACTCTCAGCAGTTGGACACTCTTAGCAGTTGAACATTCTCAGCAGTTGAACACTCTTAACAGTTGAACATTCTCAGCAGTTGAACACTCTTAGCAGTTGAACATTCTCAGCAGTTGAAAACTCTTAGCAGTTGAACATTCTCAGCGGTTGAACACTCTCAGCAGTTGAACACTCTCAGCAGTTGAACACTCTTAGCAGTTAAACATTCTCTGCAGTTGAACAATCTTAGCAGTTGAACATTCTCAGCAGTTGAACACTCTTAGCAGTTGAACATTCTCAGCAGTTGAACACTCTTAGCAGTTGAACATTCTCATCAGATGAACACTCTCAGCAGTTGAACACTCTTAGTAGTTGAACATTCTCAGCAGTTGAACACTCTTAGCAGTTGAACATTCCCAGCAGTTGAACACTCTTAGCAGTTGAACATTCTCAGCAGTTGAACACTCTTAGCAATTGAACACTCTCATCAGTTGAACACTCTTAGCAGTTGGACACTCTCAGAAGCTGAACACTCAGCAGTTGAACACTCTTAACAGCTGAACACTCAGCAGTTGAACACTCTTAACAGTTGAACACTCTTAACAGTTGAACACTCAGCAGTTGAACACTCTTAACAGTTGAACACCCTTAACAGTTGAACACTCAGCAGTTGAACACTCAAAGCAGTTGAACACTCAGCAGTTGAACACTCTTAACAGTTGAACACTCAAAGCAGTTGAACACTCAGCAGTTGAACACTCTTAACAGTTGAACACTCTCAGCAGTTGAACACTCTTAGCAATTGAACACTCTTAACAGTTGAACACTCTTAACAGTTGAACACTCAGCAGTTGAACACTCATAGCAGTTGAACACTCTCAGCAGTTGAACACTCAGCAGTTGAATACTCTTAGCAGTTGAACACTCTCAGCAGTTGAACACTCAGCAGTTGAACACTCTCAGCAGTTGAACACTCAGCAGTTGAACACTCAGCAGTTGAACACTCTTAGCAGTTGAACACTCTCAGCAGTTGAACACTCTCAGCAGTTGAACACTCAGCAATTGAACCTTCTTAGCAGTTGAACACTCTCAGCAGTTGAACACTCTCAGCAGTTAAACACTCAGCAGTTGAACACTCTTAGCAGTTGAACACTCAGCAGTTGAATACTCTCAACAGTTGAACACTCTTAACAGTTGAACACTCAGCAGATGAACACTCTTAGCAGTTGAACACTCTCAGCAGTTGAACACTCTCAGCAGTTGAACACTCATCAGTTGAACACTCTTAGCAGTTGAACACTCTCAGTAGTTGAACACTCAGCAGTTGAACACTCTTAGCAGTTGAACACTTTCAGCAGTCGAACATTCTCAGCAGTTGAACACTCAGCAGTTGAACACTCTTAGCAGTTGAACACTCTCAGCAGTTGAACACTCTCAGCAGTTGAACACTCAGCAGTTGAACAGTCTTAGCAGTTGAACACTCTCAGCAGTTGAGCACTCAGCAGTTGAACACTCTTAGCAGTTGAACACTCTCAGCAGTTGAACGCTCTCAGCAGTTGAACACTCAGCAGTTGAACCTTCTTAGCAGTTGAACACTCTCAGCAGTTGAACACTCTCAGCAGTTGACCACTCAGAAGTTGAACACTCTCAGCAGTTGAACACTCTCAGCAGTTGAACACTCAGCAGTTGACCACTCAGCAGTTGAACACTCTTAGCAGTTGAACACTCAGCAGTTGAACACTCTTAGCAGTTGAACACTCTCAGCAGTTGAACACTCTCAGCAGTTGAACACTCAGCAGTTGAAGATTCTCAGCAGTTGAACACTCCTAGCAGTTGAACATTCTCAGCAGTTGAACAGTCTTAGCAGTTGAACACTCTCAGCAGTTGAACACCCTCAGCAGTTGGACACTCTTAGCAGTTGAACATTCTTAGCAGTTGAACACTCTTAGCAGTTTAACATTCTCAGCAATTGAACAGTCTTAGCAGTTGAACATTCTCAGCAGTTGAACACTCTCAGCAGTTGAACACTCTCAGCAGTTGAACACTCTTAGCAGTTGAACATTCTCTGCAGTTGAACAATCTTAGCAGTTGAACATTCTCAGCAGTTGAACACTCTTAGCAGTTGAACATTATCAGCAGTTGAACACTCTTAGCAGTTGAACATTCCCAGCAGTTGAACACTCTCAGCAGTTGAACACTCAGCAGTTGAACACTCTCAACAGTTGAACACTCTTAACAGTTGAACACTCAGCAGTTGAACACTCTTAGCAGTTGAACACTCTTAACAGTTGAACACTCAGCAGTTGAACACTCATAGCAGTTGAACACTCTTAGCAGTTAAACATTCTCTGCAGTTGAACAATCTTAGCAGTTGAACATTCTCAGCAGTTGAACACTCTTAGCAGTTGAACATTCTCAGCAGTTGAACACTCTTAGCAGTTGAACATTCTCATCAGATGAACACTCTCAGCAGTTGAACACTCTTAGTAGTTGAACATTCTCAGCAGTTGAACACTCTTAGCAGTTGAACATTCCCAGCAGTTGAACACTCTTAGCAGTTGAACATTCTCAGCAGTTGAACACTCTTAGCAATTAAACACTCTCATCAGTTGAACACTCTTAGCAGTTGGACACTCTCAGAAGCTGAACACTCAGCAGTTGAACACTCTTAACAGCTGAACACTCAGCAGTTGAACACTCTTAACAGTTGAACACTCTTAACAGTTGAACACTCAGCAGTTGAACACTCTTAACAGTTGAACACCCTTAACAGTTGAACACTCAGCAGTTGAACACTCAAAGCAGTTGAACACTCAGCAGTTGAACACTCTTAACAGTTGAACACTCAAAGCAGTTGAACACTCAGCAGTTGAACACTCTTAACAGTTGAACACTCTCAGCAGTTGAACACTCTTAGCAATTGAACACTCTTAACAGTTGAACACTCTTAACAGTTGAACACTCAGCAGTTGAACACTCATAGCAGTTGAACACTCTCAGCAGTTGAACACTCAGCAGTTGAATACTCTTAGCAGTTGAACACTCTCAGCAGTTGAACACTCAGCAGTTGAACACTCTCAGCAGTTGAACACTCAGCAGTTGAACACTCAGCAGTTGAACACTCTTAGCAGTTGAACACTCTCAGCAGTTGAACACTCTCAGCAGTTGAACACTCAGCAATTGAACCTTCTTAGCAGTTGAACACTCTCAGCAGTTGAACACTCTCAGCAGTTAAACACTCAGCAGTTGAACACTCTTAGCAGTTGAACACTCAGCAGTTGAACACTCTCAACAGTTGAACACTCTTAACAGTTGAACACTCAGCAGATGAACACTCTTAGCAGTTGAACACTCTCAGCAGTTGAACACTCTCAGCAGTTGAACACTCATCAGTTGAACACTCTTATCAGTTGAACACTCTCAGTAGTTGAACACTCAGCAGTTGAACACTCTTAGCAGTTGAACACTTTCAGCAGTCGAACATTCTCAGCAGTTGAACACTCAGCAGTTGAACACTCTTAGCAGTTGAACACTCTCAGCAGTTGAACACTCTCAGCAGTTGAACACTCAGCAGTTGAACAGTCTTAGCAGTTGAACACTCTCAGCAGTTGAGCACTCAGCAGTTGAACACTCTTAGCAGTTGAACACTCTCAGCAGTTGAACGCTCTCAGCAGTTGAACACTCAGCAGTTGAACCTTCTTAGCAGTTGAACACTCTCAGCAGTTGAACACTCTCAGCAGTTGACCACTCAGAAGTTGAACACTCTCAGCAGTTGAACACTCTCAGCAGTTGAACACTCAGCAGTTGACCACTCAGCAGTTGAACACTCTTAGCAGTTGAACACTCAGCAGTTGAACACTCTTAGCAGTTGAACACTCTCAGCAGTTGAACACTCTCAGCAGTTGAACACTCAGCAGTTGAAGATTCTCAGCAGTTGAACACTCCTAGCAGTTGAACATTCTCAGCAGTTGAACAGTCTTAGCAGTTGAACACTCTCAGCAGTTGAACACCCTCAGCAGTTGGACACTCTTAGCAGTTGAACATTCTTAGCAGTTGAACACTCTTAGCAGTTTAACATTCTCAGCAATTGAACAGTCTTAGCAGTTGAACATTCTCAGCAGTTGAACACTCTCAGCAGTTGAACACTCTCAGCAGTTGAACACTCTTAGCAGTTGAACATTCTCTGCAGTTGAACAATCTTAGCAGTTGAACATTCTCAGCAGTTGAACACTCTTAGCAGTTGAACATTTTCAGCAGTTGAACACTCTTAGCAGTTGAACACTCTCATCAGTTGAACACTCTTAGCAGTTGGACACTCTCAGAAGCTGAACACTCAGCAGTTGAACACTCTTAACAGTTGAACACTCAGCAGTTGAACACTCAAAGCAGTTGAACACTCAGCCGTTGAACACTCTTAACAGTTGAACACTCTCAGCAGTTGAATACTCTTTGCAATTGAACACTCTTAACAGTTGAACACTCTTAACAGTTGAACATTCAGCAGTTGAACACTCTTAACAGTTGAACACTCAGCAGTTGAACACTCATAGCAGTTGAACACTCTCAGCAGTTGAACACTCAGCAGTTGAACACTCTCAGCAGTTGAACACTCTCAGCAGTCGAACACTCAGCAATTGAACCTTCTTAGCAGTTGAACACTCTCAGCAGTTGAACACTCTCAGCAGTTGAACACTCAGCAGTTGAACACTCTCAGCAGTTGAACACTCTCAGCAGTTGAACACTCTCAGCAGTTGAACACTCAGCAGTTGAACACTCTTAGCAGTTGAACACTCAGCAGTTGAACACTCTCAACAGTTGAACACTCTTAACAGTTGAACACTCAGCAGTTGAACACTCTTAGCAGTTGAACACTCTCAGCAGTTGAACACTCTCAGCAGTTGAACACTCTTAGCAGTTGAACACTTTCAGCAGTTGAACACTCAGCAGTTGAATACTCAGCAGTTGAACACTCTCATCAGTTGAACACTCTTAGCAGTTGGACACTCTCAGAAGCTGAACACTCAGCAGTTGAACACTCTTAACAGTTGAACACTCAGCAGTTGAACACTCAAAGCAGTTGAACACTCAGCAGTTGAACACTCTTAACAGTTGAACACTCTCAGCAGTTGAATACTCTTTGCAATTGAACACTCTTAACAGTTGAACACTCTTAACAGTTGAACATTCAGCAGTTGAACACTCTTAACAGTTGAACACTCAGCAGTTGAACACTCATAGCAGTTGAACACTCTCAGCAGTTGAACACTCAGCAGTTGAATACTCTTAGCAGTTGAACACTCTCAGCAGTTGAACAGTCAGCAGTTGAACACTCTCAGCAGTTGAACACTCAGCAGTTGAACACTCTTAGCAGTTGAACACTCTCAGCAGTTGAACACTCTCAGCAGTCGAACACTCAGCAATTGAACCTTCTTAGCAGTTGAACACTCTCAGCAGTTGAACACTCTCAGCAGTTGAACACTCAGCAGTTGAACACTCTCAGCAGTTGAACACTCTCAGCAGTTGAACACTCTCAGCAGTTGAACACTCAGCAGTTGAACACTCTTAGCAGTTGAACACTCAGCAGTTGAACACTCTCAACAGTTGAACACTCTTAACAGTTGAACACTCAGCAGTTGAACACTCTTAGCAGTTGAACACTCTCAGCAGTTGAACACTCTCAGCAGTTGAACACTCTTAGCAGTTGAACACTTTCAGCAGTTGAACACTCAGCAGTTGAATACTCAGCAGTTGAACACTCTTAGCAGTTGAACACTCAGCAGTTGAACACTCTTAACAGTTGAACACTCAGCAGTTGAACACTCTTAGCAGTTGAACACTCTCAGCAGTTGAACACTCTCAGCAGTTGAACACTCAGCAGTTGAACCTTCTTAGCAGTTGAACACTCTCAGCAGTTGAACACTCTCAGCAGTTGAACACTCAGCAGTTGAACACTCTCAGCAGTTGAACACTCTCAGCAGTTGAACACTCAGCAGTTGAACACTCAGCAGTTGAACACTCTTAGCAGTTGAACACTCAGCAGTTGAACACTCTTAGCAGTTGAACACTCTCAGCAGTTGAACACTCTCAGCAGTTGAACACTCAGCAGTTGAACACTCTCAGCAGTTGAACACTCAGCAGTTGAACACTCTCAGCAGTTTAACACTCAGCAGCTGAACACTCTTAGCAGTTGAACACTCTCAGCAGTTGAACGCTCTCAGCAGTTGAACACTCAGCAGTTGAACACTCTTAGCAGTTGAACACTCTCAGCAGTTGAACACTCAGCAGTTGAACACTCTCAGCAGTTGAACACTCAGCAGTTGAACACTCTCAGCAGTTGAACACTCTCAGCAGTTGAACACTCAGCAGCTGAACACTTTCAGCAGTTGAACACTCTCAGCAGTTGAACACACTCAGCAGTTGAACACTCTCAGCAGTTGAACACTCTCAGCAGTTGAACACTCAGCAGTTGAACACTCTTAGCAGTTGAACACTCTCAGCAGTTGAACACTCAGCAGCTGAACACTCTTGTTAGATGTTTCCTTCAGAAACATTTAATAAAGACGCCAATACTAGTTTCTATACGATTATCTATACAAGTGACAACTACTGAAAAAAAATGGAGCGTAATTCCGTCTTGGTAATTTATTACTGCGGAGCGAAGAAAATACCATTCACTATTTAACTGTTTCTAAATAGTTATTCAAACCATTTTTCTATTTCTGGAGAGTGTTGATATTTAAATCTCGCTCTCTCTCTCTCTCTCTCTCTCTCTCTCTCTCTCTCTCTCTCTCTCTCTCTCTCTCTCTCTCTCTCTCTCTCTCTCTCTCTCTCTCTCTCTCTCTCTCTCTCTCTCTCTCTCTCTCTCTCTCTTTTTCTTTCTCACCGTAAAACAGTAATCTCCTTGAGTCCAGCCACGATACTTCTATAAAACACATAGCTAGGAATTGCAATTTTCTCACATCAGTGTTGTTCCTGGGTGACAGATGAGGGTCCGGCCTGCCACAGGCTGTGCAGGTCTCTCAGCGGCTTTCTTGGCTCCCGGCCCGGACCAGGGTGAGGTAATGGCTGTATAAAGTGGCTCCAAGGCCGATGATGAGCCGGATAACGAGGTAAATGGATCATCGGATGCATAATGTGAACCGGCGCAGGTGCGCTACTGCAGCGGTGTTGAGGAGGAAGGGAGGTAATGAGGGAGGGAAATAAGGAGGAAAGGAGACATAGAGGGAGATAATAAGGGAAATAATGAGAGGGAGAGAGAGAGAAAGAGAACTGGTGTAGGCAACCGCTATTAGCTTGTAAATAAAGTTAGAAATCCTAAACATAACTTTAGAAACCTCGTGTTAAACAAAATAGGGAGAGAGGGAGAGAGAGAGAGAGAGAGAGAGAGAGAGAGAGAGAGAGAGAGAGAGAGAGAGAGAGATAGATAGAAAGATAGAGACAAGTAGCAGGATAATGACTTGTAGTGTGCGGAAGGGGATTTTGAAAAGAGGAAAAGAGGCGGATGAATGAGGGAACAGTGATAGCAAGAGAAAAGGAATGGGATTGGGTGGTTGTGTATGACTTAAACGGTGTTACAGATGGGGTATTGTGATTGTAGTTGTGATGGGGAAGTTAGTAAGGTGGGGGGAGGGTGCAGAAATCCTCGAGTAGAGGACAATTAAATTGTAACTGTTAGTGTAAGTGTTATTGTTACTGACTGGGCTTACTGTGTTAGTGACATCACCACCACCACTAATATCACCACCATCATCACTGTTACTACTACCACCACTACCCCCACAACTGTTACTACTACCACCTCTACCACTACCGTTACTACTACCACCTCTACCACTACCGTTACTACTACCACCTCTACCTCTACCGTTAATACTACCACCTCTACTACCACTGTTCCTACTACCACCTCTACTTCCACCGTTACTACTACCACCTCTACTACCACTGTTCCTACTACCACCTCTACTTCCACCGTTACTACTACCACCACTACTACCACCACTACTACCATCACTACCCCAACTACTGATTGCCTTATACTTCATGTTATTGACTTTGTTAACTGTCAAGGCTTATAGAGTTATAGAGTTATACAGTTACAGAGTTATAGTTATACATTTAACGATATAGCTATGCTGAAAAAGTTGTGTACAGAAGTGCATGTAATCTATAAATTGTTTAATTGTAGGAGTACTGAGTTTAAAACAAACGTTTAACTCCTAAAACATGGGTTAGAGTAGGCATGTCTGGTAGTGAAAAGGCTACTTGCAGACATAATAACACTAATGATGTATTTTTTCCACACACACAAAAAAACTGTATATCAATTGTACATGCATATTAGTTATGTGTGAGGCATCACTGGGAAAATAGTCAAGGTATCTTCGAAAGAGAGGAAAAAAGGGAGGAGGTCTTGGAAGTTTCAACAGGTTTACGAGGAGGACATAGCGTGAACCCCCGTGTATGTGCCACATACATATGCATCTGAACACAGCATCACCAATATTCCCCCGCCTATGAAATTCAATAACAACGTTGGAATCAAGCGACGCACGATGAAGCAGAGAGGTGCAAAAAAATTCCAGCGACCTTATTCCAACTGTGAAAGTACAGTATTTCAAAAGGACACTCACATGTAGCTCCAGTACATATTGTCATCTCTATCTATCCATCTATATATATATATATATATATATATATATATATATATATATATATATATATT
>NC_091339.1:16532507-16540007 GCF_038502225.1 Cherax quadricarinatus | reverse complement strand
CCTGGATACAGCAGTCCAGCTCGATACAACAACATCTCCTGGACCCATAAAGTCTTACGTTTTAATGTAAATCCCAAATTAGAGTTTTTTTTTTTGGCAGTGAATAATGTTAAATTATTAGGCTCAGATCTTGTGATCTATAAAACAAAATATAAACTATTACATTAAAGGCAAACATTAACGACAAGGTGATGAATAAAACACATGTACAACACCTGTTATCTTCACCGACATCAACATAGCCACGCAGGTGTTGCAGGTGTGCCTCACGCGTACAGTACGGATGCTAAATTCTCAAGTTAATCAGGAATTAACATCTTCCTCGGGGTATTGTTCAGCACTGTAACTGTCCGGAGAACACGTTAATAGTTGTTCAGATAAGACCAGCACTGTTGCTCAGTGTGGAGAAGCGAAATTGTGGTGGGTGGTGTGTCTGTTCCACTTGCATTGTGTATTTGTCTAGACGTTAAGAGAAACAGATAGTGGTGACACATTCTAAATCTAAGTGTATATATATATATGTATGTATATATATATATATATATATATATATATATATATATATATATATATATATATATATATATATATATATATATATATATATATATATATATATATATATATATATATATATATATATATATATATATATATATATATATATATATATATATATATATATATATATATATATATATATATATATATATATATATATATATATATATATATATATATATATATATATATATATATATATATGTATATATATATATATATATATATATATATATATATATATATATATATGTATGTATATATATATATATATATATATATATTTATATGTATATATGTATATATATATATATATATATATATATATATATATATATCGTGCCGAATAGGTAAAATTGGTTAATAAGCAAGAAATAACAATCATGAAGGCAGATTTTAGAGTTAGCATTGACCAGAGAGTTTAAAGAAAGTGTATACAGAACAAGTTAGTTTAATTAGCCAAAATATAAATCAGTCAAAGACTCGACTGAAATTGCCTTTACTAATTAGTGCGCGGCCTCGCTAATTAGTGTGAAGCCTCAATAATCAGTGCGCGGCTGCTGCGCGACTGCGCAGGCACACAGGGAAGAGGGAACACTGCAAGCCTTATAGAATTTTTAAGATTCTTATGATGTTCATGGGTATTATATTTGAGTTTTGTGTATCAGTGGAGATGCGCAATGAGATGTGTAGGGAGATGTGCTTGAAAAGGAGAAGTGTTAGGTTACTAGAAGTAAAAATGTACGTGGATGTTTAGGAACCTTTAATGGTGTAAATGGACGTATATGAACGTTCATTGGAGTACATAGATGTTCTTTTAAGTACAATAATGTCTATGGTAGTGAGAGGACGTACATGACAGTGCTTGGACGTACATGGGGTACGTCCAAGCACACATATACACTCACCAGCACACACATACACACACATACACACACACCACTCACAGGCATACACACGCCAGAGAGAGAGAGAGAGAGAGAGAGAGAGAGAGAGCGAGAGAGAGAGAGAGAGAGAGAGAGAGAGAGAGAGTTACCGTCAGTTTGAAGAAATATGACTTTAGGAAACAAGAAGAGATAGCTCTCCTCTCGTGCAGACGTGTAACTGACGTTGATCGTGAGAGACACAAAGGGAGACAAGACAGACAGAGAGATATCTCACTTCCTCTTAACCTTGGTTACTTATCGTATTGGAAGCTAGGAAATGAGAGGCGATCTTTATTGATAAGATGATTTCTCCTCCTCCTCTTCTTCTTCACCCACCTCCTTCACTTCCTCATCATCATCATCATCATCATCATCATCATCTTCCTCTTCACCCTCTTCCTCCTACTCCTCCTCTTGTTCCCATTCAAATCCTCATCATATATTATTCTCATTGGTCCTCTTCGATCTATGTGCTCAATTTCTTCTTCGTCTTCCCCCCTCATCCTTCTCTTTTCTTTCTTCTTCTCCCCACCTTTCTTCCTCCCCTTCCTCTCCTCTTACTCCTTCTCCGCTTCTTCCTCTCAGACATTCTCTTCCTAGTCATTCTCCTCCTAATCCTCCACCATGTACCTCTTCCCTTCCTGCCACCTATCAGCTCTTCTCCCCAGCCTCTCCTCGTCCGGGGATCAATCTCACCATTGCCTTATAGACTCCTTGATGGGATAAGTGCATTCATCGTGTCTCAGCCTTTGAGATCACTCGGCGTGTCCAATCTTCACACTGATTCGTCTGGAGATGGGTTGCAATGGGGGCAAGATTGAGGTGAGGCGGGGTGTTCGGTAAGATTGGGAACAATGTGAGAGGGGGATGTGCTAGGGTAAGATTAGGTTGTGTGGGGATGGGTTGCTGTACATAGTTTACGTGAGGTGGGGGGGGAAAGCTTGGTGGCTAGATTAAAGCGTAGTGAGCTTAGGGTTCAGATGCGATTGGTGTATGAGTGTTTGCTGGCTGAAGTCTCAGACCAGATAGTCTGGTTGACGGCCTGGTCAGCCAGGCTATTGGTATTCGCTGTGCACAGTACAACATGGGCAGCACTAGCTGCCTGTTAGACCCTGATCTGTTCTCTCTTAAAGACAGTCAAGACCTCCACTTACATATGAACTACACACAAAAAAAAGGTGGATGATTTAGACACGTATGCAACAGCTGGGTATTTTTATTATTGAAATGTTTCGCCTACAGAGTAGCCTTCTTCAGTAAAATAAAGAGGCAGTAAGTGTATTTGACTGAAGACGCCTACCGTGTAGACGTAGCTTTACAAGTAAGATACCTAACTGTTGCATATTTGTCCTAATCATCAGCTTGTCCGTATTTTATACCATATTCAACACATACAATTTTCAACACGAAAAAAAGGTGTTTCAAATCATTTGACATTTTATCAGCCAACACAAGTGAATGGTAGAGAAAGATTCTGGCGATTAGAAGACGGAAGTTCGAGTCTTCACCACACCTTGTGCTGATTGACCCGCATGGAATTGCCGATTCACGATAAATGTAATAATAAAAAGTAGTTTTGGCCTTCTATTCTTTATTTTAAATAATACTTTATTGCACATACATCATCATTACTTTCACAGGGATCATTTTTGTATTCCCTTTTTATCACTCAGCTCCTGTAATTAAGAATTTAAAAGTGATAATTGAAAGCAGTCCTTCCAGGTGTAAATAATGTTTATTTTTTTCTCTTTTGGCTCCAGTGATTACAATGTAAATAATTTTACCGATTCCCAGTAAGTGAGTGTTTGGATACCCGAAGTAAAGTAATGTATACAGTCTTGAGCTCTGCAGTTTCGCCTCACTGACACTATTGTTAAGGAACAGTAATTATTTAGTCTCTGAAAGTTATAGGAGACTCAAGAAGCTATTAAAATTAGCGTAACATCTCTTATTTTGAAGGTTCTTGCTATTCAGTCTGTCGTCAGTTATTTTGAAAGTTCTTGTTATCCAGCTTGGTACTGCAATTGTTTTGAAAATTCTTGTTCTCAAGCCTGTCCCTGCATTTGTTTTGAATACTCTTGTTATACAGCCTGTCACTGCAATTGTTTTGAAGGCTTCTTATTATCCAGCCTGTCGTTACAGTTATTTTTGAAAGCTCCTGATAGCCAGCCTGTCACTGCAATTGTTTTGAGAATTCTCTTTATCCAGGCTGGCACTGCAACTGCTTTGAAGGTTCTTATTATCCATCCTGTCAGTGCAATTGTTTCGACGTTTCTTGTTAGGTAAATGAACGCATTTGTTTCAGCATTTATTCATTTTTCCCACAGAGGAATAACTGATTTTGTTCTCTTTCAGTACATATAATCTGTGGCCCAACGGGAAGAGTTGGTTTGCATCAGCAAACCAACTCTTGGAGGTTATGTGATCTGTGTGTATCACTCCCACTTATATTCTATTATCATTTGCCAAAGATGTTGCAATACTCTGATATGTATCCTTGAAAATAGTAGATATTAGAATAAGATCACTACGAAGAATATATATATATATATATATATATATATATATATATATATATATATATATATATATATATATATATATATATATATATATATATATATATATATATATATATATATATATATATATATATATATATATATATATATATATATATATATATATATATATATATATATATATATATATATATATATATATATATATATATATATATATATATATATATATATAAGTTTATTTATGTGTGTGTATGCCATTTTCATATTGGTCTATATCTGAAGAGGATGGATTGACCTGCCCTCAATAGGCTTTATTTGAATCGTAAAATTTCAATCTGCTGAGAGTGGGCCTTCCTCTTGGCCTAGTGACTAACTGAACTTTTCAGCCCTTCCACTCTCTGTTACTCTATTTCTGTGTATGTGTGTTTCTCTATCTTTCTCTATCTCTGGCTGTGTCTGTCTCTGTATGTCCGTCTGTCTGTCTCTGTATGTATGTCTGTCTGTCTGTCTGTCTCTCTCTCTCTCTCTCTCTCACTCTTTATAATGGCAGTACTTAAACAAAAATCACCCAAGATTTTCGTGTATAACTTGAGAAGGCTTCATCCGATCGGCTTAAAATTTTCAACGCTTTCGCATCTTAACAACTGGCAGGTTTCTGTTGGTCTTGGGCCGGTCTTGGGTTGGTCTTGCTGTATACCAGAGATTTATAAAGTTCATTAAGCTGTTTGCGATTTTTTTTCTTGCTAGTGCAATGACTTCGTAATACTTATTCTGATCGGCATCAAACTTTCAGTGCTGGAATGTCTTCCTTAGAGAACAAAGACTGGTTTTAGATCTAGAGAACTAAACGTCGGTCTAAAATTCTCAGCGATGCTCTCAATGTAAGGAAGATTTCTCTATTTGATAATCTTTTTTTTGGTCAAATTTGTTAATTCATTGATTTTTTTTTACTATCCTTGACCCTCATAAACGCAAGAGAATTTGAGTATCAATTTAGAAAAATAAGCTGAATTTCATATTTTTCCACAATTCCGTTTTTAGATGTTTGATTTTTTTTTTTTCATTTGAAACCTTCGAAGTATATTAAAGAATGCATCTTAATTGAAGCATATATTTACAGAGCTATATTTTAGCATGTTTTGCTTAACATAATTACTGGCATGAGTTTCAGCAAGATCGGTCTACTGGTTTCTGTGATATAACAGGGAAGGCAGCCGTCCCTTACCTGATCTGAACACAGACATCTGTAGTTCTGTAAATTCTATGGAAGTCGCCCGCCATGTTTCACTGAGTGATTCGTTCATAAACCTTTAGCGTTTGACTGGATTCTGCTCTAGCTCTTGGGTCCTTTGAGGGGTGTTGATCTTCAGCTCCTGGGCCTATTGAGAGGGTTAAGATATAGATATAAGGGATACTGAATATACCTAAATCACGTGGACCTTTCAAAATTATTGATCCACAGCTCTTGGACATCTTAGGAGGATTGAATTATAGCTCCTCTGTCTGTTAGAGTTGAGCTGCAGCTCCTCTGCCTATTGAGGATTTTTAGACATTGTTATTAGGCATCTTGCTTGGGTTGAGGTAAATAGGCCTGGGGTTGTGAGAGACGGGGTGTCCTTCAATCATATTGCACAGGAACTGAAGTCTAATCTTGTTACTCTTGCTGTTCCCTTCTTGATCTATAATTCTCTTATCACCACACTCACCCCCATCCCCTACACCATCACCATCACTGCTATTATCACCACACTCACCCCCATCCCCTACACCATCACCATCACTGCTATTATCACCACACTCACCCCCATCCCCTACACCATCACCATCACTGCTTTTATCACCACACTCACCCCTATCCCCTACACCATCACCATCACTGCTTTTATCACCACACTCACCCCCATCCCCTACACCATCACCATCACTGCTATTATCACCACACTCACCCCCATCCCCTACACCATCACCATCACTGCTATTATCACCACACTACTGTCGCCACAACAACCACCACCACCACCACCCATCATCTCTACCACCCATCACCACCACCACCCATCACCACCATCACTCATCACCACCACCACCACCACCCATCACCACCACCAGCCATCACCACCACCACCACCACCCATCACCACCGTGTGTGTGTGTGTGTGTGTGTACTCACCTAGTTCTACTCACCTAGTTCTACTCACCTAGTTGAGGTTGCAGGGGTCGAGTCCGAGCTCCTGGCCCCGCCTCTTCACTGGTCGCCACTAGGTCACTCTCCCTGAACCATGAGCTTTATCGTACGTCTGCTTAAAGCCATGTATGGATCCTGCCTCCACTACATCTCTTCCCAAACTATTCCACTTCCTGACTACTCTGTGGCTGAAGAAATACTTCCTAACATCCCTGTGATTCATCTGTGTCTTCAGCTTCCAACTGTGTCCCCTTGTTGCTGTGTCCAGTCTCTGGAACATCCTGTCTTTGTCCACCTTGTCAATTCCTCTCAGTATTTTGTAAGTCGTTATCATGTCCCCCCTGTCTCTCCTGTCCTCCAGTGTCGTCAGGTTGATTTCCCTTAACCTCTCCCCTAGGACATACCTCCTAGCTCTGGGACTAGTATTGTGGCAAACCTTTGCACTTTCTCTAGTTTCTTTACATGCTTGGCTAGGTGTGGGTTCCAAACTGGTGCCGCATACTCCAATATGGGCCTAACGTACACGGTGTACAGGGTCCTGAACGACTTCTTATTAAGATGTCGGAATGCTGTTCTGAGGTTTACCAGGCGCCCATATGCTGCAGCAGTTATTTGGTTGATGTGCGCTTCAGGAGATGTGCCTGGTGTTATACTCACCCCAAGATCTTTTTCCTTGAGTGAGGTTTGTAGTCTCTGGCCCCCTAGACTGTACTCCGTCTGCGGTCTTCTTTGCCCTTCCCCAATCTTCATGACTTTGCACTTGGTGGGATTGAACTCCAGGAGCCAATTGCTGGACCAGGTCTGCAGCCTGTCCAGATCCCTTTGTAGTTCTGCCTGGTCTTCGATCGAATGAATTCTTTTCATCAACTTCACGTCATCTGCAAACAGTGACACCTCAGAGTTCATTCCTTCTGTCATGTCGTTCACAAATACCAGAAACAGCACTGGTCCTAGGACTGACCCCTGTGGGACCCCGCTGGTCACAGGTGCCCACTCTGACACCTCGCCACGTACCATTACTCGCTGCTGTCTTCCTGACAAATATTCCCTGATCCATCGTAGTGCCTTCCCTATTTTCCCTGCTTGGTCCTCCAGTTTTTGCACTAATCTCTTGTGTGGTACTGTGTCAAACGCCTTCTTGCAGTCCAAGAAAATGCAATCCACCCACCCGTCTCTCTCTTGTCTTACTGCTGTTACCGTGTCATAGAACTCCAGTAGGTTTGTGACACAGGATTTCCCGTCCCTGAAACCATGTTGGGTGCTGTTGATGAGATCATTCTTTTCTAGGTGTTTCACCACTCTT
>NC_091339.1:16515007-16522507 GCF_038502225.1 Cherax quadricarinatus | reverse complement strand
ATATATATATATATATATATATATATATATATATATATATATATATATATATATATATATATATATATATATATATATATATATATATATATATATATATATATTCATTCTTGTAGTCGTATTATTTCGATCACCTTTAATATTTATCAATTTATATAGATTTAAGAACTAGCTATTTATTGAAGCTAAAAAAGTGTGAATGTTGGAGCTAATGAAACTAAATGTGCAAGGGAACGTCAACAAGATCAACACTGTATAACACAACCAAAAAAAGCATAAAACACTTCACGTCACTGTCGTCTCCCGTCAAACGTCAACAAAAAAAAGAAAACGTTCTGAAAATAATTTAATGTTACAATGAGTTTTATGAACGCGTATTGCTATTTACATGATGAAATCATTATTCATGATACATATTTTTTTGTATAATGCAGACGTACACTGAAAGATAATTAATGCAGTGATTCAAGTTACATGTTTACTTACGAATGCTAGTGCCAGCGTGAGAGTTGCGTAACTGCTGGCGTCAGGTCAACCAGGTATTTAGTGTCAATGTTTAGCGTTATTATAAGTAATGCTTATGTCTGTGATTTCTCTAAGAGAGGGCTAACTTAATTAATTATTAACCATTTCGCTTGTACTTATACATTGTTTAAAGTATGATTATTATTATTTTTATTTTTATTTTATTATTATTATTATTATTATTATTATTATTATTATTATTATTATTATTATTATTATTATTATTATTATTATTATTATTATTATTCGGGAGAAGAGCGGAATTTTTATAGGTGTCAAACATCACCAGGGGAATAGGCAATCAGGTTCGATCTGAGGAAGTAGCGATTAGATCTAGTTCCCCTGATCAAGAGCGCCATCCCCCACACTAGCATCGAGACACCTATCCTGACGGGAGTGGCAAGCAAGAATCAGTGCCAGTGACACGGCCCCAGAACCTCTTCCCTTCCTCTTAGACTTAATTCACATACAGACGAGGAGGAAAAAGGGGAGGAGGAGGAGGAGGAGGAGGAGAAAGAGGAAAAGGAGAAGGAATAGGAGGAAGAGGAGAGGAAGAAGTCTGTGATGAAAGAAAACAGTAGTTTTAAAAATAGTGGAAATGTAAAAGGAATTCACGACCAGCCACGACCCGACCCAAGTGGGTCGGGTCGTGGCTGGTCGTGGCTGGTCGTGGCTGGTCGTGGCTGGTCGTGGCTATTTTCGTTCCCAGGTTCACAAAATCGTCATAACAATCTCGTAATCGTAATAATAACCTCCCTATAGTATATAAATATACCTGGCTGGAGGAATCTTATTGTAGCCAGGTGGTCCAGTGGCTAACGCACCGGCCTGGAGTTTTACGACTCACTATAGGTTTAATCCCCACCCGTTTCGTGGTTTGTTAATTTCCAGACTTAAGGTAATCCAAATGGTGAATTACCAACACATAGTAAAAAGAAGCTAATGACGACGTTTCGATGCGACTTGGACCATGAAACAATGCTAAACAGAGGAACTGCAGCGTAACGTTCATCTCTCGCCCCATGAAGTTCAGGAGCTGGATATCAACGTCCCCATGTGGTTTAGAAGCTGGATATATCAATGTCTCCATGAAGTTCAGGAACTGGATATATCAATGTCTCCATTAGGCCCTAAAGCCTTAGCTTACACTCCAGACACAGTAGCACCTGTAGCTTTCCACTTTCTCCAGAGGCCTCGAAGCTATAGATCAACTCCTTGCTAATCTTCGTCTACTTCGTCGTCTGATGAAGCCTGCAGCGCGGACGAAACTTTTCGTCAGTGAAGATTCCTAATGATGGTTTAAACCTTGGTAATAGATACTGACAAATTAGTTTGGAAAAACACGTGAAAAAACACTAGGACATATTTATTAGAAAACGGTTCAGGTCCTGGGAGATGGTTCAAGGTCTCAGGACCGAGAAAGTTTTCTAATAAATATGTCCTAGTGTTCGCTGACGTGTTTTCCTAAACCATTCCTAATTTATCCATGTGTTTTACCCTTCAACCTGTCGGTATTTACCATTTGTAAGATACCCTCAGGTACCTGAGGTTGGTACTAAAACTTGACTCAAGTCATCATTCTTTTCGATGGGTTCTTGCTAATACGTACGTTTAAGGCAGAGTTATAACACTGACTAATAAACAACAGGATATATATCCGAGAGAGAGAATAACACCAGTTGTATAAAGCTTTGCTACACATCCAGAGGAATACAGAGAATCCTTTGCATTCACCTTTCTTAATCTGATACGAATAGTCAGGACTTTGAAAGTCTACACAATCCGTACACACTGGATTTTAATCTAGCGTGAATGGTACCTGAGGAAATGTAATTTCTTCCAACTGGGATCTTAATCTGGTATAATGGTGACTGAGAAAGTGTAAATAATGCGTAGGATGCAGATTTCGTCTCACATCCTAATCTGGTTCGACAGATTGACAAAAAAAAAATATTTTGATTTACAGATTAATGTAGTATAAATGTGACAGTAAAAATGCAATGAATTGTACAGCCGAGGTGTTAATTTATGCACATAATGACTGAGAGGTATAAACTCATAGGTTCTGGCTGATCTTAATACAGTGTAACAACGAGACGACTCTGGAGTCCTCACTGAAGATGGGACAGCCCTGGCCTCCAGGGTCGTAGCTGGCATGTTGCCTGCACCAGGGTGGCCCACCCGGAAAACATATGCATGACCCATGGCCCAACAGGCCAGCGTAGGGCCAGCAGGTGGCGATTTAAGGAGAAATTTAAATTCTTATGGACGGTAAAGGAACAAGGTTTTTCTCCAGCCTACTCAAGCAAAAATATTAAGATTAGCAAGACCTGGGAAAGAGGAGGACCCATAGCAACACCGAATGAAGATTTGAGAATAAAATTTACCTTGAAAGGACTCTATTTTCTTTTCCTCTCAAGGTAAATTTTATTCTCAAATTTACCCTGGTAAAATTTATTCTCAAAATATTAAGAAATTATGTGGAACAGGCAAATGGAAGTAAATAGTTGAGCACAATATTAGAATCCTGCAAATATTGCTCTTACAGAAACGTTGCTGGACACGGCAGAATTTCCACGTTAGAAGAATTTCCCATACTTCAGATTAAATATAAAAGAAAATATTAATATGTAAAAATGAGGAATGGATCAAATACACAGTCATATATATGCAAATTATCTAGACCAGGTGGACTATCCGCCAGAGTTATTTAAAAAAAAAGTCCAGACGCCAAAGAATTTTTAATTAGCGGTAATATCTAACAAATAGTTAAAATAATCCAGATTGACGGATATCTAGAATCTAGCAAACATAACTAGTAGTAGTAAAGAAACTAGGAAATATACATCAATGTTATCTTCACTAGAAACCTTGTTAGAGAACACGGCATAACTTCACCAAGAAACTTAGTTAATTATTAAAAATAAACGTGAATTACGCAACAAAAAATATTCTGTATGTCGAGTTTTTTTTTTCCCCGAATACTAAAATGTTGCGTTTTATGTAGTCGACAACTCGGAATTTTTTATTCATGTATTTATACGGTAGTATACGCATTTTCAGAAATTAGTGGGATATCCAAACATAAATTTCTGCTTCTCTCTCTCTCTCTCTCTCTCTCTCTCTCTCTCTCTCTCTCTCTCTCTCTCTCTCTCTCTCTCTCTCTCTCTCTCTCCATCACCCTCTCTTTTTTACAAGGTTTTTACAAGGTTAACTTTAGGGTTCCTAACTTTATTTACAACCTAAGAGCTCCCACCCTCCCTCTTCCTCTCTCTCTCTCTCTCTCTCTCTCTCTCTCTCTCTCTCTCTCTCTCTCTCTCTCTCTCTCTCTCTCTCTCTCTCTCTCTCTCTCTCTCTCTCTCTCTCCCCCTCTCCTTCCCCTAGATAGAGAATACTAAAAAACATCAAATAAAAGGAAATTTCTGTTAGCAACTTCCTCAACACTACAGGGAATTCACACTAAAACCACGTTCCATTTATTGAGAATGGAAGCATCCTGTGGGGAAGAGAAATGGGGAGAATAGTCAACTGGGTGAGAAAGAGAGAAAACTCTAAATGTATATATATATATAGAGAGGGGGGAAAGAAACAGGGAGATGGGCGGTTAAGTACCATGAAGGTCGTGTAAGTTCAGGGAAGGTCTTCCTACTGTTTTTTAGAGAAGGATCTTGAAGACCCAGCTGGTCTCATTATCACCTGGATGATCTTAGGTAACTTGCTAGGAGGCTCAAGACCCGTCTGGTCGTAAGGAAGGTTTCAAGATAGTCTTTCTGATGGCTTTAGGTGACAGGTGGGAGGCACGAGGGTCGTTAAGACCCCAGTTGATCTCAGGAAAGGTCTCAGGAGGTGGGTTTGAGGGATATGGGTCTCAAAGACCCAGTTGATCTTAAGGAAAGGTATCACGGGGTCGTCATTCTGCATAATGTAACTCATGCAAATTTTCGCACCAATGCGTGTCTTGTAGAGTGAGCCGAGACGCCGCGTGGATCTCTGGAGTGAACATTAAGACACATGTGCGACAGTTGGGTATCTTAGTGATGAAACGTTTCGCCTACACAGTAGACTTCTTCAGTCAGATACAGAAGAAGCAGTAGAAATAAAGATGATGTAAACAGTCCATCATGATGATGTAATCATGATCATGATGTAATCATTCAAGCAACTTTGGTTGATGGACTAAAGAAACCTACTGTATAGGCGAAACGTTTCTTCAATAAAGATTCCCAGTTGCTACATATGTGTCTTAATCTTCAGCTTGTCGGTACTTTCTACCAGTTTATAATAATACCATAATAAAGAATCAACGGAATGTCTAAATTTAAGCTCTGTAGTGTATGTTTACACTCACTTGTCAGCTGGATGACCCAGTCACCATCCACACTCTTCACTGGTGACCCCGACACATCTGTGTGATGTAGCGGTCTAGAAAAACCGACAAGTTGTGGAATGAGATACTTGTGTAGCATTTGGAAACATTAATTGAGGCAATGTTCGCGCAACAAGTCGCTTCTTCAGTCCAATACGGAGAAAAATAGTGGAAGATGAGGAGGAGAATTAGGTAATCAGTCCCTCTGGCTAGAGTCGATGTGTTGAGTCCATCAGTCTTGAATCAAGACTGATGTATACGTATGATGCTCATATGTATACATCAATACTCTTGATGCATATGTATAGGCAGCCACGCGGAAGTTGAGACGAATTAAGGCCAATAAGGACATGTAACTCCTCGAAGTGATAAGCAGAATTTAGTTACACGAGTTAGTCCATTAGATTATTAACTAAGGGGCTGATATTCGGTATGCAAAAAGAAAATAAGAAAAAAGGAGCACTGCAGCAGGCCTACTGGCCCATGTTAGGCGAGTCCTACTCACATCCACCAACACCTACCCATTTTCAATGTTACACGAAGTTTTCTCTTCAGTGAGGTTACCTGGGAGTCTGTTTCACTCATCCACAACTCAATGGAAGTTGTTGTTACTGATCATCCCCTTTGAAGATAAATATTAAACGATGATCATGGTTAGTTAGATGTATGCATTATTTAACGTTGAAAATACTCATCACCTCTGTTGCAACACTTAGTATCTGTATACATGTATACATTAGAGGAATTACCACATGTCCCCATTCGTCACATCTGCAATAGAACTGACACACCTACAGCAGGACTGACACACCCACAGCAGGACTGACACACCTCCAAGAGGACTGACACACCTGCAGCAGGACTGACACACCTGCAGCAGAACTGACAAACCTACAGCAGGACTGACACACTTGCAGCAGGACTGACACACCTGCAGCAGGACTGACTCACCTGCAGCAGGACTGACACACTTGCAGCAGGACTGACACACCTGCAGCAGGACTGACACATCTACAGCAGGACTGACACACCTACAGCAAGACTGACACACCTATAGCAGGACTGACACACCTACAGCAGGACTGACACACCTGCAACAGGGCTGACACACCTGCAGCACGACTGACACACCTGAAACAAAACTGAAACACCTGCAATAGAACTGGCACACCGTAGTGTTCATGTACTTAAATATCTGTGATGTCTCGTGTGTGGGTCATATTGCGTGGAGAAGCTGACACCAACATCTGCCCCGAGATGAAAGGTATCGCTCTCAGTTTTGACAGTCGAACTTTTCACAGACTGTGCATCAATTGTCATTCGTTCTCGCTTCAGGTATCGATACGCTTCACAATATTTCACAATCCTGTGCTGAATCAAAAGTCTCGTGTGTTCATTCTCCGAGACGTGAATCTTTTATACACGATTTTACTGTCCATTTTTTACCAGGAATACGAAAGGCTTCTGCTCTCCAAAAGCCTTTTTGTGTTACCAGCGCATCACCTTTTTTTCTAGAGGTGAAATAATTACAAATTCTTTTTTTTTCGCTCAGAGTGTATCAAAGGTTGCACTTTTCGATGGAGAGTGACAGTCCGTGTATTGTCTTCCCGTTGGCCTCCTCTTCATTGTTTATTTTTTTGATAAAAAGGGTAAACTGATGCATTATAAATGATACCAAAAATATATACCGATTTTTTTAACGTGGACTCATACTAATGATCAAGGACAGACCCAAATGTTGCTAACTTTCCCCCTTTTTATTCTGTGTTATCTGTCAGTTGTTCCAGCCACGGTGTCGTGGTTCAGTCGTGAATTGTTCCAGCCAGTGTTGTGGTTCAGTCGTGAATTGTTCCAGCCACGGTGTCGTGGTTCAGTCGTGAATTGTTCCAGCCAGTGTCGTGGTTCAGTCGTGAATTGTTCCAGCCACGGTGTCGTGGTTTAGCACCAACAACGGTACTGTGACTATCTTTTTTAGTTTAAATCCCTCTGTTCATGACTTACAACCAACTGTACAGCGAAGAACCTCATCTTGTCTTTCGCCCTCAACCTGACCTAAATTATGAACATGTCTCGTACCTTGATCTCCAGAGCTAGACTCATTAAAAAAATGTGAAAAAGATTCACTCCAAAGATTTATCAAATGAAATACTTTTGTATCCAGACACAGACAAAACACAGATGTATAAACTCTCAGACAAATTCATACAGGAATGTCAGCATTAAGTATGAAATAATGCCCCAACAAATGCAGAGTACAGACAGAAGTCCTTATTTCAGTCAAAATCTAGAACACGTCCATATTCAAGAATATCAGTCCCCCCATTTTCTACTTTAAATAAAATTTCTCATTAATCTCGTTCCCTAAAGCAAAAGGTAGCCAAAATATAGCCGCTGTAAATGATTAAACAAACGTGCAGATAGAAGCGTATATGCGTACATCAGGCTGTAAATCAAGGACGCTCTCAGTTATTCTCTTTCATTTTTATTTCACTTTCTTTCACATATTTTTGCGCTGGAGTAACATCAAAGGCGAGTGGTGGAAATTAACTCTGGTGCTGGAATGCGGCTACTTCAGCTGCCTAATGTGGACTGCTGCAGCAATGTAAGAG
>NC_091339.1:16505007-16507507 GCF_038502225.1 Cherax quadricarinatus | reverse complement strand
GTTCTGGTCTTCCCGTTGTTACTGTTGCCCTTGGGAATGAACCTTTCCACTGCCTCCTTGCATTTTGTTGCTACATATTCCATCATTTCATTTACTGGCTTTCCTGCCAGTTCTCTGTCCCACTGGACCTCCCGCAGGAAGTTCTTCAACCCTATGTAGTCCCCTCTTTTATAGTCAGGCTTTTCCCATTCTACTCCTGTTATTCTCTCCACTTGCAGCTCTACTATGTATTCAAAGCACAGAACGACGTGGTCGCTAGCTCCTAGGGGACTCTCATACTTGATGTCCTCAATGTCTGAGCTGCCCAGGGTGAACACAAGGTCCAATCTTGCTGGTTCATCCTCCCCTCTCACTCTGGTAGTGTCCTTAACATGTTGGTGCATGAGGTTTTCCAGCACCACGTCCAACATCCTGGCTCTCCATGGAGTGTGCGTGTGCGTGTGTGTGTGTGCGTGTGTGTGTGTGTGTGTATGTGTGCGTGTGCGTGTGTGTGTGTGTGTGTGTGTGTGTGTGTGTGTGTGTGTGTGTGTGTACTCACCTATTTGTACTCACCTATTTGTGGTTGCAGGGGTCGAGTCCTAGCTCCTGGCCCCGCCTCTTCACCGGTTGCTACTGGGCCCTCTCTCTCCCCGCTCCATGAGCTTTATCAAACCTCGTCTTAAAACTGTGTATGGTTCCTGCCTCCAATACGTCATTTTCTAGGCTATTCCACTGCCTTACAACTCTATGACTGAAGAAATACTTCCTACTATCTCTCTGACTCATTTGTGTCTTCAACTTCCAATTGTGGCCTCTTGTTTCTGTGTCCCCTCCCTGGAACATCCTGTCTTTGTCCACCTTGTCTATTCCACGCAGTATTTTATATGTCGTTATCATGTCTCCCCTGACCCTCCTGTCCTCCAGTGTCGTCAGGCCGATTTCCCTTAATCTTTCTTCATAGGACATTCCCCTTAGCTCTGGAACTAACCTTGTCGCAAACCTTTGTACTTTCTCTAGTTTCTTGACGTGCTTTATCAAGTGCGGGTTCCAAACAGGTGCTGCATACTCCAGTATGGGCCTGACATACACGGTGTACAGTGTCTTGAATGATTCCTTACTAAGGTATCGGAATGCTGTTCTCAGGTTTGCCAGGCGCCCATATGCTGCAGCAGTTATCTGATTGATGTGTGCTTCAGGAGACATGCTCGGTGTTATACTCACCCCAAGATCTTTCTCCTTGAGTGAGGTTTGCAGTCTTTGGCCACCTAGCCTATACTCTGTCTGTGGTCTTCTGTGCCCTTCCCCTATCTTCATGACTTTGCATTTGGCAGGATTAAATTCGAGAAGCCATTTGCTGGACCAGGTGTCCAGTCTGTCCAGGTCTCTTTGAAGTCCTGCCTGGTCTTCATCAGATTTAATTCTCCTCATTAACTTCACATCATCTGCAAACAGGGACACTTCTGAATCCAACCCTTCCGTCATGTCGTTCACATATACCAAAAATAGCACTGGTCCTAGGACCGACCCCTGTGGGACCCCGCTCGTCACAGGTGCCCACTGTGATACATCATTACGTACCATGACTCGTTGTTGCCTCCCTGTCAGGTATTCTCTGATCCATTGCAGTGCCCTTCCTGTTATATGCGCCTGATGCTCTAGCTTCTGCACTAATCTCTTGTGAGGAACTGTGTCAAAGGCCTTCTTGCAGTCCAAGAAGATGCAATCGACCCACCCCTCTCTCTCTTGTCTTACTTCTGTTATTTTATCGTAAAACTCCAGAAGGTTTGTGACACAGGATTTGCCTTCCGTGAATCCGTGCTGGTTGGCATTTATACTCCTGTTCCGTTCCAGGTGCTCCACCACTCTCCTCCTGACAATCTTCTCCATAATTTTGCATACTATACACGTCAATGACACAGGTCTATAGTTTAGTGCCTCTTTTCTGTCTCCTTTTTTAAAAATGGGAACTACATTTGCCGTCTTCCATACCTCAGGTAGTTGCCCAGTTTCCAGGGATGTGTTGAAGATTGTGGCAAGTGGCACGCACAACATATCTGCTCCCTCTCTAAGGACCCACGGGGAGATGTTGTCCGGTCCCATTGCCTTTGAGGTATCGATGTCCCTTAGCAGTTTCTTCACCTCCTCCTCATCTGTATGTATGTCGTCCAACACTTGTTGGTGTATTCCTTGCTGGTGTCCCCATCTGGTCTGTCCCCCCAGAGTCCTTCCTGTCTCTACTGTAAATACTTCCTTAAATCTCGTGTTGACCTCCTCACATACCTCTTGATCGTTTCTTGTGAGTTCTCCACCTTCTTTCCTCAGCCTTATCACCTGGTCCTTGACTGTTGTCTTCCTCCTAATGTGGCTATACAACAGTTTCGGGTCAGATTTGACTTTCGATGCTATGTCGTTTTCATACTGTCGCTGGGCCTCCCTCCTTATCTGTGCATACTTGTTTCTGGCTCTTCTACTAATCTCCTTGTTTTCCTGGGTCCTATGCCTCCTGTACCTTTTCCATTCT
>NC_091339.1:16495007-16500007 GCF_038502225.1 Cherax quadricarinatus | reverse complement strand
GATGAGCGTTGCTATTTAAGCCAAGATCGCAAGTTCTGCCTATTCGGCACGACATATATATATATATATATATATATATATTTTTTTTTATTATCACACTGGCCGATTCCCACCAAGGCAGGGTGGCCCGAAAAAGAAAAACTTTCACCATCATTCGCTCCATCACTGTCTTGCCAGAAGGGTGCTTTACACTACAGTTTTTAAACTGCAACATTAACACCCCTCCTTCAGAGTGCAGGCACTGTACTTCCCATCTCCAGGACTCAAGTCCGGCCTGCCGGATATATATATATATATATATATATATATATATATATATATATATATATATATATATATATATATATATATATATATATATATATATATATATATATATATTCTAGGTAGTAGGTTGGTAGACAGCAACCACCCAGGGAGGTACTACCGTCCTGCCAAGTGAGTGTAAAACGAAAACCTGTAATTGTTTTACATGATGGTAGGATTGCTGGTGTGTTTTATCTGCCTCATAAACAAGATTTCAGGTACGTCTTGCTACTTCTACTTACACTTAGGTCACACTACACATGCATGTACAAGCATATATATACACACCACTACGTTTTTTTTTGCTTTCTTACTAGTTCTTGTGCTTGTTTATTTCCTCTGATCTCCATGGGGAAGTGGAACAGAATTCTTCCTCTGTTAGCCATGCGCGTTGTAAGAGGCGACTAACATGCCGGGAGCAAGGGGCTAGCAACCACTTTTCCTGTATAAATTACTAAATTTAGAAAGATAAACTTTTTTTTTCTTTTTGGGCCACCCTGACTCGGTGGGATACGGCCGGTTTGTTGAAAGAAGAAAGAATATATATATATATATATATATATATATATATATATATATATATATATATATATATATATATATATATATATATATATATATATATATATATATATATATATATATATATATATGCAAGGAATTCGCAAGAGCAGGCGAAATATACACAAACACAGATCCCTGGCTGAAGGAGACATGAACCTACGAACCTTGGAACAAGATACGCAGTGCATTACCATTCTCACCACACTGGACCAATACCTTGGCGTCCAGCTTGCGCTAGACGTTGATCCAAGGCAGCCAGCTTTCAGTGTTTGTGTATATTTCGCCTACTCTTGCGAATTCCTTTCAATGTTAAAATCTCTAGTAAGGCTGATGCATGCAGGGGATGAGATGAAAAGCTTTAAGTCTTCTCCTTGAAAGCTGGCTGCCTTGGATCAACGTCTACCGCAAGCTGGACGCCAAGGTATTGGTCCAGTGTGGTGAGAATGGTAATGCACTGCGTACCTTGTTCCAAGGTTCGTAGGTTCGAGTCTCCTTCAGCCAGAGATATATATATATATATATATATATATATATATATATGCAGGTGACATCACAATATGCAAGACAACCACTGTGACAAAAAACATAGCGACCTTCAGGCTCTTCCGTGATTTCTCATTTTTCATGGTCTTTCATGATGTGAAAAATCACCAAAGTATTTAGAAGTTCACTATTTTTAGTCACAGATGTTGTTTTACATATTGTAGATAACAAGTGTTCCATTCCACTGAATAGCTACGTTTGTGGAGTAGCCACCTTGAAAAGCATAAATTAATCAACGAATCTCAGCATGGTTTTACAAAGGGGCGTTCCTGCCTTACGAATTTATTAACTTTTTTCACTAAGGTATTTGAGGAGGTAGATCATGGTAATGAATATGATATTGTGTATATGGACTTCGGTAAGGCTTTTGACAGGGTCCCACATCAGAGACTATTGAGGAAAATTAAAGCACATGGAATAGGAGGAGAAATTTTTTCCTGGATAGAGGCATGGTTGACAAATAGGCAGCAGAGAGTTTGCATAAATGGGGAGAAATCAGAGTGGGGAAGCGTCACGAGCGGTGTTCCACAGGGGTCAGTGTTGGGCCCCCTGCTGTTCACAATCTACATAAACGACATAGATGAGGGCATAAAGAGCGACATCGGCAAGTTTGCCGATGACACCAAAATAGGCCGTCGAATTCATTCTGACGAGGACATTCGAGCACTCCAGGAAGATTTGAATTGACTGATGCAGTGGTCGGAGAAGTGGCAGATGCAGTTTAATATAGACAAATGCAAAGTTCTAAATGTTGGACAGGACAATAACCATGCCACATATAAACTAAATAATGTAGATGTAATAAAGTTGGTAGAATTACCGACAATATGTAAAGTAAAAGGACACAAGTGCAACTAATGTGACATTTATTGTGGCAACGTTTCGCTCTCCAGGAGCTTTATCAAGCCATTACAAACAATACATGGACACAGAGGGTATATAAAGGCTCAGAGTGAGGTGAATACTAGTGAGGTAACATTTCGATGTTCACTAGTGGTAGTGGTAGTAGTAGTAGTAGTAGTAGTAACAAAAATAATACAATATGGAAGAGCAATTAATTCGTACATGAGTAAAAGGATATAAAAGCTATTACTTGGGTAACATAAAAATAGGTTGGACAAATATAGACTGGAAAGAGGCAGGTTTTTTTCAGTGTTCACTCTCTGTAATGTGCTTTGTGTAGTATAACAGGAGAGACTATGTGATGGCAGGGTTTACTGTTTTCAGGAGGATTCTTGCTAAGACTTCGGAGATGGTGAAGCTGCCGTTGTTTTGTTTAATTGTATTCGAAACAGCGATCAGTGCTGATTCGAGGCACTTGCGTCTGCGGAAATTAGTTTCTTTGATCACTAATTGGGCGTCTCTGAATTTCATGAGATGATTGGTGGAATTTCGGTGTTGTACACAGGCGTTGTTTAAGTTGTCGTTCCTACATGCGTAAATGTGTTCACTGAGGCGGGTGTCGAGGTTTCTTGCTGTTTCACCTACGTAGATCTTGTCACAGCCTCCACAGGGTATAGTGTAAACTCCTGCATTGACTGGTTAGTGGTGCTTGGGTTTTGTCCTGGTTAGATCCTTTATTGAAGTGGTAGAAGCGATGGCGACTCTGGTGTTAGCTTGTGAAAGTACTTTTGTGACGTTTAGTGCAACCTGGCTGTTGGGAAGAATTATAACTTTGTTGGGAGCGGTGTTGATGCGTGGAGAATTGATGATCTGAAGAGCTCTTTTCTTGCAGTCTTTGATGAAAAAAGAAGGAAATTGTAACTCAGTGAATGTTTGGTGAATGTAAGTACATTCCTCGTCAAGAAACTCAGGACTGCAAATTCGGTATGCTCTTAGGAAAAACCCGATGGTGATGCCTCTTTTGGTCTTGGTATCTTGACTTGAATCTAACCAGGACAAAACCCAAGCACCACGAACCAGTCAATGCAGGAGTTTACACTATACCCTGTGGAGGCTGTGACAAGATCTACGTAGGTGAAACAGCAAGAAACCTCGACACCCGCCTCAGTGAACACATTTACGCATGTAGGAACGACAACTTGAACAACGCCTGTGTACAACACCGAAATTCCACCAATCATCTCATGAAATTCAGAGACGCCCAATTAGTGATCAAAGAAACTAATTTCCGCAGACGCAAGTGCCTCGAATCAGCACTGATCGCTGTTTCGAATACAATTAAACAAAACAACGGCAGCTTCACCATCTGCGAAGTCTTAGCAAGAATCCTCCTGAAAACAGTAAACCCTGCCATCACATAGTCTCTCCTGTTATACTACACAAAGCACATTACAGAGAGTGAACACTGAAAAAAACCTGCCTCTTTCCAGTCTATATTTGTCCAACCTATTTTTATGTTACCCAAGTAATAGCTTTTATATCCTTTTACTCATGTACGAATTAATTGCTCTTCCATATTGTATTATTTTTGTTACTACTACTACTACTACTACTACTACTACCACTACCACTAGTGAACATCGAAATGTTACCTCACTAGTATTACACCTCACTCTGAGCCTTTATATACCCTCTGTGTCCATGTATTGTTTGTAATGGCTTGATAAAGCTCCTGGAGAGCGAAACGTTGCCACAATAAATGTCACATTAGTTGCACTTGTGTCCTTTTACTTTACATAAATAATGTAGATCTTAATATTACGGATTGCGAAAAAGATTTAGGAGTTCTGGTTAGCAGTAATCTGAAACCAAGACAACAGTGCATAAGTGTTCGCAATAAAGCTAATAGAATCCTTGGCTTCATATCAAGAAGCATAAATAATAGGAGTCCTCAGGTTGTTCTTCAACTCTATACATCCTTGGTTAGGCCTTATTTAGATTATGCTGCACAGTTTTGGTCACCGTATTACAGAATGGATATAAATTCTCTGGAAAATGTACAAAGGAGGATGACAAAGTTGATCCCATGTATCAGAAACCTTCCCTATGAGGATAGACTAAGGGCCCTGAATCTGCACTCTCTAGAAAGACGTAGAATTAGGGGGGATATGATTGAGGTGTATAAATGGAAGGCAGGAATAAATAAAGGGGATGTAAATAGTGTGCTGAAAATATCTAGCCTAGACAGGACTCGCAGCAATGGTTTTAAGTTGGAAAAATTCAGATTCAGGAAGGATATAGGAAAGTACTGGTTTGGTAATAGAGTTGTGGAAGAATGGAACAAACTCCCGAGTACAGTTATAGAGGCCAGAACGTTGTGTAGCTTTAAAAATAGGTTGGATAAATACATGAGTGGATGTGGGTGGGTGTGAGTTGGACCTGATAGTTTGTGCTACCAGGTCGGTTGCCGTGTTCCTCCCTTAAGTCAATGTGACCTGACCTGACTAGGTTGGGTGCATTGGCTTAAGCCGGTAGGAGACTTGGACCTGCCTCGCATGGGCCAGTAGGCCTTCTGCAGTGTTCCTTCGTTCTTATGTTCTTATGTTCTTATTTCAAGAGTCTTTCTCCATTAATTATATTTCCTTTAGCCAATCTGTTTCATTGCTCTGTTTATTATCCCTCTAATTATTTAATTATTCTCAATCCCCTGGGTATTATGCTTTATTCATAATTCTGTCTATAAT
>NC_091339.1:16452507-16490007 GCF_038502225.1 Cherax quadricarinatus | reverse complement strand
TATTCCTCTTATTATTATTATCATTATTATTATTATCATTATTATTATTATTATTATTATTATTATTATTATTATTATTAGTATTATTAGTATTATTATTATCATTATTAGTATTAGTATTAGTATTATTATTGAAGTCTATTTTTATAATTATAATTTTATTATTATTATTATTATTAGTTTATTGCCGTTATTACTATTTATTTCTACATTTATTACTAATAAATACAGCAAAATTACTTTTAAAATGAACAGTAATATGAGGGGGAGGGGGGCGACGACCCCTTCCATCCCCCATCAGGCTGACCATGATGGGGAGGAAGCGGGGGAATAAGGAGAGAACTCGCCGCCTCGGTAAGTAAAACAAAAAAAATATATTTCCCATTGAGCTATCCCAGTATTATCTCTCTTTTGTTTCGGGTTCTTTTTGCTCTCGTTGTCCATCGTTGCATTTTAAAAAAATTTCGAACCAATTTAGCAAACAGTTTTTATCCGTCGCTGCGAAAATTTAACTTCTACCATTCGGACGGAAGATAAATTGTTATACCTTTCTGTTCGGAATGTTTATATTTTTTTTTCTGAACATTTTTATATCCCTCTCGCTGATGTTAACAGAGACAATGTAATTGTGTTCGGATTAACGATGATGTCTCGTTGAGCCTTCGTTATTATGTGAGTGTTAACGCCGTAGGGGGTGATGGAGGAGGTTAGGTTAGGTTAGGTTAGGTTAGGCTAGGTTAGGTTAGGCTAGATTAGGTTAGGTTAGGTTAAGTTAGGTTAGACCATCAATCTTGGTAAAAGATTGATGGTTTGAACGCACTGACTACAGATTGAGGGATTGATTAATTCAAACTCCTCGTTTTCCACCGTTTCTCTGCAAAGGACTGAAGGAGCCACTTTCTGGCGAAACGTTTCCAGAATAAAGATTCGCACAAGTGTTTCACAAGTGTCTTATTCATCAAATTGTTGGATTTTTAAACCATCTGTTGACCGGTAATCAAGTTTGATCCAAGGTTAGGGAAGGAGGTTTCAGTTCTTTGGGAGTAGAGCCCCTGACCAGCATCAAGGTAACCCTCTTGATGCCAGAGAAGTGGACGTGAGAACTGAGGGAGAAGCGAAGGATTTGGCACAAATCCTCAGGATTTGACGTGAATCCTTAGGATATGGCATGAATCAGTAGGATATAACTTAAATGCTAAAATTATAGCATAAATCCTCAGGATATGACATGAAGATAGGGTAGGATAGGACTTCAATCCTCACTGCAAAACATGAATTCGTATTATATGATAGATCCTCAAGTAATGACAAACAATGTATGTTGCAAAATGAGGTGAAGCAGCAACATTTATGAGAGGTTGGGTATGTTTTTATTGGTGTCAAGCTGAAGATATGTGATTGATGAAGTTGCTCTCTCTCTCTCTCTCTCTCTCTCTCTCTCTTTTTTTTTTTTTTTTTTTTTTTTTTTTTTTTTACACATGGTTTGACAAGGTTAAGGATCCCTAGCTTTATTGACAAGCTATTTACAGGTTAAGGATTCCTAACTTTATTGACAAGCTAAGAGCTGTTACCTACATCAGCTCATTTGAAAGCATTTTTATTGTTATGAGACATACAAGTAGGGAACAGGATGAAGTTGGAGCCATCTGTGGGCCAGCATTTTCATTTGATCAACTGACGTTATCTCGTTGACATCATTATGCTGTACGAATGTGTTCCATACTCTAGTCATCCTGGGTATGTATGATCTCAGATGGAGTGATGTTCTCTCTCTCTCTCTCTCTCTCTCTCTCTCTCTCTCTCTCTCTCTCTCTCTTTCTCTCCCTTTCCATAACTGTACACACACAAACACAAACACACACACACACGCACACACACACACATACATACACACTCGTATGTGTACGTACATGTGAGTGTACATAACACACTGCTTTGATATCACTATTCAGATTTTTTTGAAGCAAGCTGATGGATATTCTTTTATTAATACGATAAATATTATTGCTATTGTTCATGTTCTTATTATTGGTATAATGATCACCTGCATTATACCGCTATTCATCATAATTTTTCGGAGCACTTTATTTGCATTCGGGAGATTCATTCACCATTTTTAAGCAATTACACAGGCGATGCTTCGGTGTGTTGCTATAGACACCAGTGATGTACTCTATTGTGCTGATAATTAAAAATCTCTGTTTGGGCTCTCTGACACACACACACACACACACACACACACACACACACACACACACACACACACACACACACACACACACACACACACATACACACACACACACACTGTACACCGTGTATGTTAGGCCCATATTGGAGTATGCGGCACCAGTTTGGAACCCACACCTAGCCAAGCACGTGAAGAAACTAGAGAAAGTGCAAAGGTTTGCAACAAGACTAGTCCCAGAGCTAAGAGGTATGTCCTACGAGGAGAGGTTAAGGGAAATCAACCTGACGACACTGGAGGACAGGAGAGATAGGGGGGACATGATAACGACATACAAAATACTGAGAGGAATTGACAAGGTGGACAAAGACAGGATGTTCCAGAGATTGGACACAGTAACAAGGGGACACAGTTGGAAGCTGAAGACACAGATGAATCACAGGGATGTTAGGAAGTATTTCTTCAGCCACAGAGTAGTCAGTAAGTGGAATAGTTTGGGAAGCGATGTAGTGGAGGCAGGATCCATACATAGCTTTAAGCAGAGGTATGATAAAGCTCACGGCTCAGGGAGAGTGACCCAGTAGCGATCAGTGAAGAGGCGGGGCCAGGAGCTCGGACTCGACCCCCGCAACCTCAACTAGGTGAGTACAACTAGGTGAGTACACACACACATACACACACACACACACACACATACACACACACACACACACACACACACACACATACACACACACGCACACAAACACAGACACACACACAAGAAGAGGTATGATAAAGCTCAAGGAGCAGTGAGAGAGTGGACCTAGTTGCGACCAGTGAAGAGACTGGGCTAGGAGCTATGACTCGACCTCTGCAACCACATTTAGGTGAATTAGGTGAGTGCACACACACACACACACACACTCACACACACACACACACACACACACACACACACTCACACACACACACACACACACACACACGCACATGCACACACAATCAGTCCATCTTCAATAGAAACAAAGCCAGCAATGACACAGCTCATCCTTGACTCAACGAGCCACAGAGACACAGACGACACACAGACATAGACACAGACACACAGACAAGGGAGGTATTGTAACACAGGAGGACACGTGCAAGCAGATACAGCACACATAATTGAACTAGAGAACACATTCAGCCGAACACAATAGGCAAAGAACTTTCAGCCAGACGTAATAGAGCATGATAACACATTCATCCAGATCTAGAACACAAGAACATCTTAATCCCGACATAAGAGAAAACGGGAACACATTCAACGAGACAGTGGAGCACGAGTAGACATTCACCCAAAGAAAATAGATATAAGAGAACACTAAAACAGGAATGTATTAATCCTCGCCAGGCATGTATAAATCCTCTCCAGGTATGTATAAATCCTCGCCAGGTATGTATAAATTCTTGCCAGGCATGTATAAGGCCTCACCAGGCATGTATGAATCCTCGCCAGGTGTATATATCCTCTCCAGGCGTGTATAAACCCTTTGCAGACGTGTATAAAGCCTTCGCCTCTCCACTGTGGCAATCGCCAGGCGATCTCCCCCTGGTAGGTGACTGTCCCTCAGATGATGAAGTCCCCGGTCCCTTGCTGGTAGGTGACTGCCCCTCAAACGAGGAAGTCCCCCGTCCCTCCCTGGTAGGTGAGTGTCCCTCAGATGAGGAAGTTCCCGGTCCCTCCCTGGAAGGTGACTGTCACACCACGCTGATGATAAATGACTGCAAAAACCAAAAAGTCTTTATGAAATCCCCTTCGTATATACCAAATTTTTTCTATGTGAAGGTAAATGTATATATATATATATATATATATATATATATATATATATATATATATATATATATATATATATATATATATATATATATATATATATATATATATATATATATATTTATATATATTTGTTTAGTATGGTTATCTAGCCTCTGATAGTCACAGAAGCCTACACAAGTATTGCATTGCAAAATATTTACCAGAACGGCAGCTCCTCGCACCCAAACGAGGATATATACGCCGAGAGGTGTGTATCTCATAGTGTATAACAAGGAGAGGTGTGTATCTCTTAGTGTATAACAAGGAGAGGTGTGTATCTTTCAGTGTATAACACTGAGAGGTGTGTATCTTTCAGTGTATAACACCGGGAGGTATCTCTGTGTATAGACAACGAGAGGTGTATATCAGTGTATATATACTTGCAGTTTACCTCAATCTCGTTTTTTCATGGATGCAATTTTTTTTTTTTTTTGGGGGGGGGGGGTAGGGGGAACTGATTGGGTATAGGTGACTTGCAACTTCATGGACCGTCACTCCTGTGAATTGTTCCAGTTATGGTATTTATTCTCACCGTGTTTGTTCCTCCTTATTCTTCTCAATAAAATTAGAAAGAGAAGGAAGGAGAGGTCTTGATACCGGTGGCAGCTTTTGATTCTTATGCGTTGTGGTGACTTGAGTGGCGACCCGACTCAGTGTGGTGACTTTTGGTGTGACGTTATACAGTATGGTGACTTGTGAGGTGAGTGAACTCGTTAAGTCAAGCCAAGAACATCTCCAAACAGTTGCAGATTAAATTCTAATCCTAACGCACCCTTGACTAAAGTGCCAGAAATGTCTAAACTGAAAGTCGTCTTATCAGTCACGGCGCCACGTATATATATATATGTCGTGCCGAATAGGCAGAACTTGCGATCTTGGCTTAAATAGCAACGCTCATCTTGCCATATAGGACAAGTGAAAATTTATGTATGCAATAATTTCGCCAAAATCATTCTGAACCTAACGAAAAAAATATATTTCACTGTGTTTGTTTAGTATATTAAATTACTGTAAACAAATCTAAAACATATTTAGTTGGGTTAGGTTAAAATAAATTGCTCTTGTTATAATAAGGTTAGGTAAGTTTTCTAAGATTCTTTTGATGCAAAATTAATTTTTTTTTACATTAACATTAATGAAAAAAATATATCTTTAAACGTATAAAAGAAAATTTCAGAAAGGACTTAATTTTAAATGAGTTCTTGCTAATTGACCAGTTTTACATATTCGGCACGACATATATATATATATATATATATATATATATATATATATATATGTGTGTGTGTGTGTGTGTGTGTGTGTGTGTGTGTGTGTGTGTGTGTGTGTGTGTGTGTGTGTGTGTGTGTGTGTATGTATATATATATATATATATATATATATATATATATATATATATATATATATATATATATATATATATATATATATATATATATATATATATATATATATATATATATATATATATATATATATATATATATATATATATATATAAATATATATATATATATATATATATATATATATATATATATATATATATATATATATATATATATATATGTGTGTGTGTGTGTGTGTGTGTGTGTGTGTGTGTGTGTGTGTGTATGTCGTGCCGAATATGTAAAACGGGTCAATTAGCAAGAACTCATTTAAAATTAAGTAATTTCTAAAATTTTCTCTTATACGTTTAAAGATATATTTTTTTCATTAATGTTGATGTAAAAATTTATAACTTTGCACCAAAAGAATCTTAGAAAACTTACCTAACCTTATTATAACAAGCGCAATTTATTTTAGCCTAACCCAACTAAATATATTTAAGATTTGTTTACAGTAATTTAATACTAAACAAACACAGTGATACATATTTTTTTCGTTAGGTTCAGAATGACTTTGGCGAAATTATTGCATACACAAATTTTCACTTGTCCTATATGGCAAGATGAGCGTTGCTATTTAAGCCAAGATCGCAAGTTCTGCCTATTCGGCACGACATATATATATATATATATATCTATATATATATATATATATATATATATATATATATATATATATATATATATATATATATATATATATATATATATATATATATATATATATATATATATATATATATATATATGTGTGTGTGTGTGTATATATGGTGATATTTATAGATGGTGATATTAGGGATCTCCTGAGCCACAGATCTATCTCACCGACTACACTTGTTACCAATACTGCAAAAGAAAACACTATCTATCAAACAAATTGTCTCTCGCATGCAAACTAAACCTTTGTTCACAAAAAAAAAATATTTTCTCTGCAAGCAGAGCTCTAAGTGGAGTTCTACGTAGAACTCTACCTTGTCTCTGAATAATAAAACTTTGTGCCATATTCGTCTGCAAGTTTTGCCCTGCAACTCAGAGTTGATCAGCAGATTGTAAAGTGTTCCAGAAGGAAGAGCTGATTGTAGACTTCAGGAAGATTTTTGTCGACAGCTTTCCTTCTGGAAACCTAATCTAACCGTGTGCTTAAAGCTGTATAGTAATCCTCTCGTTGTGTGTGACTGTGTGCGCGTTCTCACATAGGTGTGGTTGCAGGGGTCGAGTCACAGCTCCAGCTCGTGTGTGTGTGTGTGTGTGTGTGTGTGTGTGTGTGTGTGTGTGTGTGTGTGTGTGTGTGTGATGGAATAATGAGAAACTCTACAGAATCATGTATCACATTGTAATAAAAATATTGTTAATTTCGTTCTCCCAGAGTGATGAATAGCATGTTGGTAGTGCTGGTTGTTGAAGAGGGAAGGGGGGGTAGTGAGGTAGGAGGAGGGGTGGTAGGTGGGGTGTGATGGTGGAGGTCATGTTGATGGAGGGGGGCCGGTAGTGGAGGTGCCATGTTGCAGTTGCTACTGTTGCATAATGCCATAAAAACAGAAGCATGAGTAGATCTATAACTCACCACAACATGAACATTGATAACCACATTTAACCATGAACCCGCAGTGTAAAAAGACTGAATGATATTGTAGAAATCAGGTTTAGGACTGGTATCAAATACCTCAGTCAGTCTGACAGACACACAGACGCTAACCAAACTAAATACAAAGTGTGTGATCAGCCTTAAGGCCACACCATGTCCTTGATTATTCACTTATTAGTTATTGGAAGAAATCACAGTAAAACGAGTGACTGTGACAATAAGGAACAAAACCTGAGCGCGTTCATGTGCTTACACATCTATGTGTGTAAGCACATGAAAACGCTTATGTGCTTACACATATGAGCGTTTATGAAATAGGTAACGTTTAGTTTCCTGTTTTAACTGTGGTATTTTTTTCTAATGAGTTAATATAACTTGCCAAGGAATCCTTTTCAAATAAGATGCCAAATATTTTGAGCAAATATCATAAATGTATTTACAGGAAGTGAAATTGAAAAGGGAATTACGTGAAAAATTCAATGGAGATGATTGTAAAAATTTTGAAATATTGTTCAACTTTTCCGCCTGATCGACCAGCCTGTTAGTGGTCCAGAAAAGTAATAATGATACGACAAAAAAAATTATATTAGTAATTAAAATGATCAAATTCGAGGCTATTAAGCCCCCTAAAATTATTAAATATTTTTCAATGTGGGATACAATACCGTTAAAAGTTTGAATCCAACCGAAAGAGGTATTCACCAGTTATGACATGGAATGCAGCGCTTTCATTCTTTTTTACTTTGTTAGTATCTTAGCAAATTTGCATCTATTCAGCCTAAACGTATAGAATATCATCTTTCTCATAAAAAGGTTTGAAGTCGAACAGAAAAGGCATTTTTCAGTTTTTGGAATGTAAACATATATCACAAGCTATTTAATTAAATAATGCAGCCTAATAAAAACACAAACCTTCCAGCGATGGAAGTTTGAAGCCTACCAGAAGTGTCATTTTCGAGTTATAACGAGGAATTCAGTTATTACTTTTTTATAACTTTCGTAGCTATATAGACAGCTTAAACTTATATGGTATCATACTTCTAGTATGATGCATCAGCCATTAAGAACTGAAGCTGTTCAGATGAAGCGTTCTCACCACATTTCACTGAGAAAATTTACGACACCATTTTTAAAAGATAATTTGCAAATTGGCACTTCGCTCTCCAATAATAATCTCAGTCTTTCTTTTTAGCAGGATACACCAATGTTGAAAGTTTCAAGCCGATCAGAGGAGGCTTTCTGAGGTTATCGCATGGAAGTTAAAACCGGAAATCATCCATGTAATGTTGACCAGACGAAATCTGAACATCCCATCAGTTGCAAGAATCTTTCCCTATCTAAGGTACACAAAAAATATGGAAGAAGAAATCAGGTAACGACTAATTAATATTAATTCTTCTTTCACTGTACTTATCATTTTCTTCTCCACTTCTCGGCTCACAGCTACAGTCTGATTTGTATTCTAGTGTTCTCTGATTTTTCTCGCTTAGCTGTGACCTGACAATGATTCACGACGTAGCACTATGTCATAAGGTTCCTCTCCCAAGTGCCGGTTATTTGTGAACTGTTTCAGCCACGATATAACGTGAGGTTATGATTCTTGCAACTACCTGATACTAGACTATGATTCTTGCAACTACCTGATACTATAGACTATGTCTCTTGCAACTACCTGATACTATAGACTATGATTCTTACAACTATCTGATACCTTAGATTATGATTCATGCAACTACCTGATACCTTACATTATGATTCTTGCAACTACCTGATACCTTACATTATGATTCTTGCAACTACCTGATACCTTACATTATGATTCTTGCAACTACCTGATACTATAGACTATGACTCTTGCAACTACCTGATACTGTAGATTATGATTCTTACAACTTTCTGATATTATAGACTGTAATTCTTGCCACAACCTGATATTAACATAGGTCCAGTGATACTTGCAGATCTTAAGATAGTGGATGTAATAGTTTCAGGTCATTTGACCTGACCTCAATATCATGTCACGTTTTACCATTACGCTGCTTTGCTCTGTGTATTTATCTGTACCGAAGATAATAGCACAAACATTTTTAATTTTCATCTTTTGCTGGTTTTCAAAATGATAATTGTAAAATATGAAGAGGAGGTGTAGGATATCTTTGAGGAAGAGGAGGAGAAAGAGTAGTAGAGGGAAGAGAGTAAGAAGCAGGAGGAGGAAAGGAAAAAATACAGAGAAGAGGGAGAGGAGGAAGCAAACTGTTGCTCTCTACTATGAAGGTGCCCAAGTTGGTGTACAGCGAGGCGCTCCTCTCCAGTACAAACTTTCTTCATGATAAACTTGTGTGCTTGATTGAGGGCGTCTGTGTCCGTCTGAGGCAAGTTATGGTGTGGCAGATGTTGCGTGTGATGTGTGTGTGTGTGTGTGTGTGTGTGTGTGTGTGTGTGTGTGTGTGTGTGTGTGTGTGTGTGTGTGTGTGTGTGTGTGCGTGTGCGTGTGTGTGTGTGTGTGTGAGAGAAATCTCATCTCCTGGCTCTGCCTCTACGCTTACTCCTTGCTGGATTTCCTCCTTCCTAGCCTCATGGGTTCTGTCATACCCATTCTTTAGACTACATATAGAGGATGCCTTCTCTCGGTCGTGGTCCAGGTCATTCCACTCCCCGAACACCCACTCTGAAGTTCTCTCGAGCAGTCTATCCCTGCTCACTGTCTCAAATCCTATAAGTATTTTGCAAGTGGTTATCATGTCTCTCCTGGATTTTCTATACTTTAACGTCAGGTCCACTTCCCCAATCCTTTCCTCATTATTCATTTCTTTTAGCTCTAGGACTAATCACATTGCATACCTCTGTAATTTCTGCAGTTTCTGAACATGCTTTATAAGGTAGTGATTTCACGCTGATATTACATACAAGATGAATCTAACATGTATCACAAGTATGGTCATAGATGATTCTTTGATGAAATTCCTGAAGGCTACTCTTGAATTTCCCAGACTAGCATTCGCTGCAGAGGTTATTCTGTAAAGTAAAAGGACACAAGTGCAACTAATGTGACATTTATTGTGGCAACGTTTCGCTCTCCAGGAGCTTTATCAAGCCATTACAAACAATACATGGACACAGAGGGTATATAAAGGCTCAGAGTGAGGTGAATACTAGTGAGGTACCATTTCGATGTTCACTAGTAGTAGTAGTAGTAGTAGTAGTAGTGGTAGTGACAAAAGTAATACAATATGGTAGAGCAATTAATTCGTACATGAGTAAAAGGATATGAATTAATTGTACGAATTAATTGCTCTACCATATTGTATTACTTTTGTCACTACCACTACTACTACTACTACTACTACTAGTGAACATCGAAATGGTACCTCACTAGTATTCACCTCACTCTGAGCCTTTATATACCCTCTGTGTCCATGTATTGTTTGTAATGGCTTGATAAGGCTCCTGGAGAGCGAAACGTTGCCACAGTAAATGTCACATTAGTTGCACTTGTGTCCTTTTACTTTACATATTGTCGGTAATTCTACCAACTTTATTACAGAGGTTATTCTGTTGACGTTTGCCTCTAGCTATATGTTCACCACTGTGCTCATTTCTAGGTCTTTTCCATTGAGTGAGGTTTGCAGACTCTGTCCCTGGATTCGACCCTCAGTTTCCGGTCTTGCCCCTTCCACAGCTTATATAACTTTTCATTCGCTGAGTTAAATTCAAGTAGCCACTGAGAGCATCATTTTTTTTTAAATTGTATGTCCAGGTCCTCACAGACTTCTTTGTTTCTCTAAGCTTTCCTTCTTCCTTCTTCAGTATTATTGAGTCCTTTGCCGTCGTCTCTGTTCTGATGCAGCTGTGAAATAATGTCTTTTCAGACGTTTGCTTCTCTGTTATTCGCAAACTATCGTTCAGCGTCTCACCCTTATATAATATTCAGTGGCTCTTCTACTCTTCTCTCTGTTTTCTGTATTTCTCTTGCACTTTTTTTTCTCTACATCTCTGTTTGAACTACGGGCTTTCTTCCTTATTGCCTCATCAATTTGAGAGTTTGACGTTCTCTACCTCCTATTACTTTTCAGCTTGATTTTCTTTTACTTCATTTGTTGACTCTTGGTTACCTTTCACACTGCACTGAAATCAGGAAATCTTTTATCCCTGCCAAAATTTCCCGTTTGCAAATCTGAGTTTTCCCCTCATCCTTAATCAGTTTCTTTTCCCTCAATGTTGACTTTCACAAGGTACCTGAAATTCATATTCTACTTCACTTATATCAGGTATACTTATGGTAAATACTAGATACAATCTTGCTGGCTCATCTTTCTGTCTCTCTCTCTCTCTGATTAACTAGAACTCTATTAACTGCTTTAATTCCTAATGTACTTAGAAAAACATTTTAACTACCATTCTCATATTTTGCAAAAGACAAATTCCTCCTTGAAATTCTTGATCTGAACAACGCCATCTGTTGCCAGCATAAATTAATGCAGCCTCGTGCCGCTCCTAGTTGAGAGCTGCGGAGAATTTCCCCGCAGAGTTTCCCGTCCCAGTCATTGGCCTGAATGAATGGGCCATCCGCGTGAATGGGACGGGCTGGAGGCGCCGTAGTCTCGTAGTAACAGCTGGTCGGTAGTGTGCACTCATTCACACCTTTCTTCACATTCTGGCCACACGTCGGGGTGCGGAAGCACGCTCTCCTACAAGATAGTTGCTGGACTGGAAGGCAGTTTAGCTCTGTTATGTTTCCCATACCCATGCAGTGGGCGGTAGTCGAAATATTACGTAGGCTCATAATGGTTCAGTAAAGAAGAAAAAGGAACAATACCGTACCTGGAACGATACATAAATAACCAGCACATAGGAGAGAGGAGCCTACGACGATGCTTCTGTCCGACTTGGACCATTTACAGTGTCACACTTGGCTCAGTGACTGGACCTAACATTTTTCTCAGTAGCTATTAACTATTAAAAATTTTTGAGTGAGAAATAACAGTAACAACCTGGTCGGGGACCGGGCCGCGGGGGCGTTGACCCCCGGAACTACCACCAGGTACGTAAACCCATTCATGAATTCTCTCATATAAACAACACATTGTAGCTAGACAAGACTGGTTTGTTTAAACGCAAAATGTTGAATCGCGTAGACACAAGCTGTCAAAAGTTAGGTAAGGTGTGTCAGGAAACAGAAGTTGCCATGATTTTGGCAGCAAGTTGCCATGATTTTGGCAGCAAGTTGCCATGATTTTGGCAGCAAGTTGCCATGATTTTAATCAAACTTGTTCTCTAAAATGCATTATGAGGGTAAAACTGAGCAAAATCTTAACGAAGAAGACATGATAAACATGATAAACTTATTTTTGTTGGAGATTTTGACTTTTCATGACAGTCGGAGATCGTTTTATTGTATATAAGAAATTTTAGCTACTGTCACCATACCAAGTTAAATCTAAGTGTCCCCTCAAGGAAGGTTCCTTGATGCTGGCGAGGGGCTCTTGATCTAGGGAATTGGACTTGTGTCCGGTTCCCTGAATTAAACCTTAATACCTTTCATCCCTCAGCCACACAGACGCTGTATAAACCTACGGGTTCAGTGCTCCCCATAATTATGATAATAATAATTTTCCTGACCGTAAATACGCGCTCCCGTTCTTGTCTCCGATGGAATTATTGTTTATTATTATTATTATTGCTGTTATTATTATTATTATTATTATTATTATTATTATTATTATTATTATTATTAGTATTATTAATTATTATTATTATTAATTATTATTATTATTATTATTATTATTATTATTATTATTATTATTATTATTATTATTATTATTATTATTATTATTATTATTATTATTATTATTATTATAATTATTATTATGATTATGATTATTATTAAGAGACAATTATTATTTCTTTAACATATTCACTGGTAAACCACTAAACCCATGAGGATCATACAACGCATGGGAAATGGGAGGTAATCTGCTGTGATCCGCGGTATGGCTAAAGTAACTCCAATTCCTTGCGCCAGGAGCTTTACACCCGCATCACAGACATAAAACGCCAAGATAATCTGTAAAAAAAAGCTCAGGAAAGGACAACTAAACTTGTTAACATTTAACCTTCCTGATGTTATTAATGCCTCTGAAAAACAATATCCATTAAAATTTGAAATTAATTGAAAATCGGAAAATTTTAAGATCGTCTTTTACGACGAACCCCACACGATATATATATATATATATATATATATATATATATATATATATATATATATATATATATATATATATATATATATATATATATATATATATATATATATATATATATATATATATATATATATATATATATATATATATATATATATATATATATATATATATATATATATATATATATATATATATATATATATATATATATGTATATATATATATTGATAATTCGATTATTATCCTCTTATATTTAGATTATCGAGGTTTCCTAACATTGCCTTAGCGTCATCATTAATCTCCCATTTACAGAGGCATTGATGTCAAAATGTTCGCCATGTAAACAGGCAGTGACGTTAAGAGGTACGCCATGTAAATATGCAGTCTGAAGATTAATCTCCAGGATTAACGCTACAGAGGTATGTGTACACAGCAATACGTTTAGCAGATGGTCGTGAAGGGCTTAAATCAAGCGGTCTCATTAGTTCAGGGTTCTGGTAAGGTTTGCCAAGACATTCTGGGAGGAGACGAGTCTTCTGAGTCTGTCTGTCTGTCTGTCTGTCTGCCTGTCTCTCTCTCTCTCTCTCTCTCTCTCTCTCTCCCTCTCTCTCTCTCTCTCCAAGATTTCTTGTTTTATCATCTAAAATTCGTCCTAGTCTCACAAGTCCCACTCCATTTAAGCGCAGACCATCAGCAGTAAATAGCCTTTCATCTCTGGTGAAGTTGTCCCAAATGCCTCTGTAATCTGTATCCTTTTTCTGTCTTACATACTCTCTTGTAAGGCGTATCTTTTTCTATATTACTATTTTCTAATTTATTATTTAATCCCGTTAATATTTTTTGGGTGTGCGTAAAGTGCTCACATAACATCGTGAGAAGGAGAGTTTTGTGGTGAAAAGTCTTTTCTAAGTAAAGTTTTGTTACTTCTAAAATTCTGCTACTTCTAAAGTTTTGTTACTTCCTTCGTAGAGCAAAATGTTCATTAAGAATTTGCTCTGCACATCGTATTTTTTTTTTATTCTTTTCAATAAATTAATTTATCAAGGATAGATGTATTTACAGTATAAGAAATTGCACAATTTAAGGATGCATATTTGGTAAATCTCGTTGTTTACGCAAATTATTTTAGGCAGAATTGTGATTAAATAAGTCTCGGCAGGTGTTGCCGTCCAACAGACGGGTGATTATCATCCTTCAGCTATCTCTAAATTTCCTGATGGGAGTCTCTCATCTCTCTCTAAACCCTCCTCTGGCCTGCGTCTCGCTGTATCATGTGTTAATGTATGTGTACCACCAGGACTCTCATCTACTAAAAAGGAGTGTTTTTGTTTTCACTTGTTTTGGAGTATGGTGTGATTTGTTTTAGGTGAGTCAGTCAATATGGCAGCCCAAAGCCTCAGGAAAATTGTCAAAATTCCCTACACGTGTCCCGTTTTCCTGACAAATAATATAGCAACAACTACTACTTCTACAATTACTACTTCAACTACTATTACAACTGCCACAACAAGAACTTCAATTGCAATTACTATTATATTGACGGTATTCAACACCAAGACGTGATCAGTCTGTCACTCTACCATGGTTGATGGACTAATTACGTTGAAACAAATACATCTATCGCCAGTTTTGCACTTGACTGAAGAAGCTAGATGTACAGGCAAAATATTAACCAATAAAGATTACCAGGTGTGCACAAGTGTCTTATTTATAAAGATGATGGAATGTTTTGCTTGTTCTATAGATTTCTCATTTTTCTCTCTCTCCTGAAAGGAGATAATTGCTTTCTATATACTCTTTCTGCGGTTAGAATTCTTGTATGTTAGAGTGTAAGTCAGAGAGACATCAACGGTAACTAAATGGGTTATAACTAGATCTATTTCTTTATGGACCTCGAATTTATTCCTGGTCCGTATTTTATTCACAACTACGGTCCTGGTCTCTGTTTCACTCACAACCACGGTCTTATAGGACACTGAGCTTCTCCTGCCATACCGAAGTTTGGTTGCTTCTACACCTACAGATGTTTCGAGCCTTGTTCACAGAGTTTCGTTCAGTCATGGTCTCACTAGCCTGAAAGAAATCCCTAACATACTGTAATTTCAAGGCTGAAGGAATGACCACCTCAAGATCACCTCTCCAGTGCTTTCAGTATCTTAAATATTAATTTTCTTTACAGTATTTAAAAAATATCCACTGGTTGGCGAAACGTCTTCATTAATCAAGATTCCTAGGTGTTCCATCTGTACACGTGTTCATCTGAACACGTGTACAAATGTTCCGAGCTTGTTCCCCTGGAAACGAAATTATCAACCATAAGTGTTGAACTTCCCTCTTTTTCTCACCGAGGGGACACAGCTGAAGCTCCGTCCCCTCGGCCGCTATTAATTTCCTCATTTCTTCCCCTCTGTCCAGATCTCAAACACATTGTATCTGAATGAGTACAATTGCCAAGATCCTCGATCATGGGATCAGTGGATGGAAAATCGAGCCTACATCACCCCTGTCTTACTCTAAATGACCCAAACGCATTCAGCGCTTCCTAAAAATTGTGTGAACAGAGGGAGGATGTGAGTCAGACATGGGTAGTGTATATATAGATATACACTCAGTAGTCACTTCATGAGGTACACCTATTGGTTTGCATGCTAATGCGAATGTCTAATTAGCTAATTACGTGGCAGCACCTCAGTTCCTAGAAGCATGCAGACATAGTCAAGAGATTCATTTGTTGTATAGACAGTATCTGATCAGCCGGGCTGTGGTTCGTATGTTGGTTTATGTGCGGACAGCAGTGACAGTCTGGTTAATTAGTTCCTGCTTCATCACGATGCCTGGTCATGGACCGGGCAGTGGGGCGTTGACTACCGAAACCCTCTCTACGTATACTCCAAGCATACTGAACATCAGAATGGGGAAGAAATTGACGGTGGAATAATCGTTGGTACCAGATGGAGTGGTATGAGTATCTCAGAAACTGCTGATCCCCTGGGATTTTCACGTACAACAATCTCTAGAATATACTGAGAATGGTGTTAAAAAAGCAAAACATCCAGTGAGCGGCAGTTCTGTGAGAGAAAAGAAGTCAGAATAGAGCTGCCACACTGGTTCAAGTTAACAGAAAAGTGATAACAACACCAGTAATCACGTGTTACCCGGGAAGTATGGATAAGAGCCTCTCTGAACGCACAACACGTCGCACATTGTAGTGGATGGAATACAGCACCAGAGAACCCCACCGGGCTCCACTCCTGTCAGCTAATAACAGAAGAAAAAGGCTACGGTGGGCACAGGCTCACCAAACTTGGACAGCTGAAGTTGGAAAAAAACGTCACCTGGTCTGACGAATCGCGGTTGCTGCTGTGACTTTCGGATGGACTTGTCAGAATCAGGTATAAACCTTTGGGATGTGGTGGGACGGGAGATTCACAGTATAAATGTGCAGTCAACAATTCTGCAGCAACTCCGTGATGCTATCATGTCAACATGAACCAGAATCTCTAAGAAATATTTCCAGCACTTTGTTGAATCTATACCATGAAGAGAAAAAGGGAGAGAGAGAGAGAGAGAGAGAGAGAGAGAGAGGGAGGGAGGGCTAGTCTATAGTTAGGTTATTAATGAATAAAAAATGAGCCACAGAATTAGTATGCAAATTAGGTCACAGTGGATGTCATTAAAGAGATTATAATTAAGGCCACAAGTGACGTCACACATCATCAACCAAAAACATCCGAAACTTTTCACCCCCCTCCCCCCCCAAAAAAAATCATTAGCTCCATTAATTTCAATATTTACCTTCTCTTCCCCCTGAATAAACAACTTCCAGGTTTTCCCCTCCTCTCTTCTGAAAAAAAAATAATAGCTGTAGTTCCCTTCACTTTCATTTCTGGAATATACCCATTTTTTTCCTCTTCTCCCGCCCTTAATAAGGTCAATACTCCGCCCCTCCCGCCCCCTTTCTTTCCCCTCGAAGAATAATGTCCAATTCCTTCCCTTTTTTCCTTCCCTGTACGAGCTATGTCCTTTATCACGCGCGAGAAAGTGTTTACACCTGAGCTTAATTAGGAACCCAGTTTACCTGAGGGAGACACCATATCCTGGAAGGTGCCTACGTCCCCACACACGGCGAGTCAACACATATCCTCAAGAGAAACTATCCACTTACCCATGGATTTCGTGCCCAAGCTAATATTCCTTATCTGTAAGTAACTCTCTACTGCAGCTAAGTTTCCCTGCCTGAGAGCCTACGTTGTCCTCAGATTAATTCACTCTCTCGCTGAGACTATAGCTGTGAGGTCATCTACCTTGGAGGTAAGTCTCTAGCTGTGACACTATTGCCTAAACTATACCGTTTTCTAGCTGTGAAGATATTACCGAAGCTAATTTACTCTCTAGCTGTGAGGTGATTATTACCCAATGATAACGCTCTGGCTATGATGTTATCACTTAAAAGATAACTCTCTCTCTCTCTCTCTCTCTCTCTCACTCACTCTCACTCTCTCTCTATCTTTAAAGCTGCCTCTACCTCTGACTATCTCTACGTGGCTGGATGTGTTATATGTTCAACACCAGAATTCATTTCTGTTACGACATTTTTTTAACCACACTATATCTAATTTTTACCTCTCCCTAGCCCATCGCTAGACCCACTTACCATTTCTCAGCAATAGGTCCATCTGACCTTGCCTCTACGATAGGCCTATTTCTAGCCCAATCTCTTAGCAATAGACCTAACATTATCCCCCAGCAATATGTCTAGAGGCTGCCCCTTAAGAACCCTACATCCTATCTTGCAAGATATAATGGCATCTCGTAGAGAGTGGAATTAAAGGTTCAAGATAATTATAGGTTCAAGATAATTATAGGATCAACATAATTATAGGTTCAAGATAATTATAGGTTCAAGATAATTATAGGTTCAAGATAATTATAGGTTCAAGATAATTATAGGTTCAAGATAATTATAGGTTTAAGATCATTATAGGTTCAAAATAATTAGAGGTTCAAGATAATTATAGGTTCAAGATAATTACAGATTCATGATAATTATAGATTAAAGATAATTTTAGGTTCTAGATAATTATAAGTTCAAGATAATAAAAGATTCAAGATAACTATTTGTTCAAGATAATTAAATTATTAAGATAATTATAGGATCAAAATCATTGTTGGTTTAGATTAATTATAGGTTCAAGTTAATATAGGTTCAAGATAATTATACGTTCAAGATAATTATGGTTCAAGATAATAATAGGTTCAAGATAATTATAGGTTCAAGATAACTATTTGTTCAAGATAATTAGATTGTCAAGATAATTATAGGATCAAAATCATTGTTGGTTTAGAATAATTATAAGTTCAAGATAATTATAGGTTTAAGATAATTGTAAGTTAAACATAATTATAGATTCAAGATAATTATAGATACAGGATCACTAACGGTTCAGGATTATTATCGGTCCAAGATAATTATATGTTCAAGATAACAGTATCCTACACTGTATTATTTACCTGCAGGATATCTTCAGGATTTTTCGTCAAGTTTCTTGCAACTCTGATTTCTTATTCTTTTTTTTATTGTTTTTTTAAGGGTGAAGCACCTTTTTCAGTGGGCCGGACTTTTATTATTATTATTAGTGTTAATATTATTGTTATTGTTATTAGTATTAATATTAATAATAATGATATTATTATCAATATTTTTATTATTATTATTATTATTATTATTATTATTATTATTATTATTATTATTATTATTATTATTATTATTATTATTATTATTATTGTTATTATCATTATTATTACTAGTGTTATTATTGTTATTGTTATTATTGTTACTATTATTATTATTATTATTATTATTATCATTATTATTATTATTATTATTATTATTATTACTACTACTACTACTACTACTATTGTTATTATAATTAGTATTTTTATTATTATTATTGTTATTATTATTAGTATTATTATTATTTTAAATAATGCTGCAAAAGGTGTCGATTTTTTTAAATTATTGTGTTGCAAAAAGCGTCGCATTTTTTCAGAGTAAATCTCAATAATTTCGTTGTATCCCGACAGGACGAGCTGTTTGTTTACCTGTTAATCATTTGCAATAATTCAATAACAGAATCAAATCTACGTGGATATCTATTTTATCCTCCTCATTCAAATTACACATTGATCTAACGAATACCGAGAGTAGGAAGGAGAGGAGGGAAGAGAAGAAGAGGAAGAAGAGGAGGAGGAGGAGGAGAAAAAAGATGAGTAAAAGCAAAGTCAAATAGTAATTCATCTTTCCCCTTTCACATGGACTTGCGTAAAAGGAAAGGGAAAAAAATATTTCAGCCAGAATAACAAGACCTCAGATGAAACAAAAACGACAAAGTGGAAGACAGAATCTTAGCCAGAACATCACGTCGTACTGGGAAGAAAGTAACGTTTGTGGATTGATGGAGTGAGATAGAGAGTGAGAGAGAGGAAGTCAAAAAATATTCAGTATACATGTGTGTGTGTGTGTATATATGTCGTGCCGAATATGTAAAACTGGTCAATTAGCAAGAACTCATTTAAAATTAAGTAATTTCTGAAATTTTCTCTTATACGTTTAAAGATATATTTTTTTCATTAATGTTAATGTAAAAATTTTTAATTTTGCACCAAAAGAATCTTAGAAAACTTACCTAACCTTATTACAACAAGAGCAATTTATTTTAGCCTAACCCAACTAAATATATTTTAGATTTGTTTACAATAATTTAATACTAAACAAACACAGTTAAATATATTTTTTTCCTTAGGTTCAGAATGATTTTGGCACAATTATTGCATAAACAAATTTTCGCTCGTCCTATATGGCAAGATGAACGTTGCTATTTACGCCAAGATCGCAAATTCTGCCTATTCGGCACGACATATATATATATATATATATATATATATATATATATATATATATATATATATATATATATATATATATATATATATATATATATATATATATATGTAATCTATATATATATATATATATATATATGTAATATGTATATATATGTATATATATATATTTTTGTGTCGTGCCGAATAGGTAAAACTTGCTATTTTGGCTTAAATAGCAATGCTCTTCTTGCCGAATACGTCAACCATAATTTGTGTATGCAATAATTCCGCAAAAATCATTCTGATCCTAACGAAAAAAATATATTTCATTGTGTTTGTTTATTATTAAATTATTGTAAACTTATCTAAACTATATTTACATGGATTAGGCTAAATTAAATTGCCCTCATTAAAATAAGCGTTAGATAAGTTTTCTAATGTTCTTTTGGTACAAAATTATTAATTTTTACATCACCATAAGTGAAAAAAAAATACATCTTTAAACGTATAAGAGAAAATCTTAGAAAGATCATTTCAGATGAGTTCCTTTAAAAATTTTCAGGTAGATTCAATACGTGTGTTGACTTCAGCTCAGCTGAAGCGGAGACGGGAAGGTAACGCACCGCCAGGAGGCGCTGTTTGTACGTTGTAATTTAAGGAGTTAATCTTAGGCTGGCTATCGATCCTCTTTGATTTTGACAAACTTATCGGCAGGAAATGAGGTTCAGCAGAAATGAGGTTCAACAGAAGTAAGGTTTAACAGAAATGAGGTTCAGCAGAAATAAGGTTCGACAGAAGTGAGGTTTAACAGAAATGAGGTTCAACAGAAGTGAGGTTTAACAGAAATGAGGTTCAGCAGAAATGAGAGGATCAGCAGAAATGAGGTTCAACAGAAATGAGGTTCAACAGAAATGAGGTTCAACAGAAATGAGGTTCAGCAGAAATATTTAACCAATAAAAATCACAAAAGGAATCTAGAAATATTATTATTATTATTATTATTATTATTATTATTATTATTATTATTACTATTATTATTATTATTATTATTATTATTATTATTATTATTATTATTATTATTATTATTACTATTATTATTATTATTACTATTATTATTATTATTATTATTATTATTATTATTATTATTATTACTATTATTATTATTATTACTATTATTATTATTATTATTATTATTATTATAATTATTTTTATCTCCAACATTGTAACACATCGAAGTCTTGTACGATGATAGGGTGATAGGAAAAAAAAAGAGAGAAACATTTACCATCATTTAGTCAATCGCTGTCTTCCAGAAACGTGCTGGCACTGCATGTCAAGTGACCCTCCGAGCTGCAACATCCCCCCATCCCATCCCATCTTCAGAGTGCAGTCACTCTGTATTGAATACCTCCAGGACTCGAGTCCGGTTGTATGATCTTCAAATGAGTACCTGAACCCATGCGAGTCACTCAGCAAGACAGATATTCTAGTCAAGAGCAAAATGTTTGGTTTCGAAACATTGTGGGATCTCGTCAGTCCTTCCTGATTTTTATGTTTAATTTTGTGGGTAGTTGGAGCGTCCACCAGCTGTGTGAAGTGCAGCTGCTTCTGGCTGGGAGGATTTTGACCTTTGTCGTCTGTAAGTAACGACGGTCATTGGGAAGACTCCAGATTGAATCCCCCAGTGTTCCTTACACTACATCCTATTAGTATTGTGTGTGTGTGTTATATATACATATATATATATATATATATATATATATATATATATATATATATATATATATATATATATATTACTATTATATATATATATATATATATATATATATATATATATATATATATATATATATATATATATATATATATATATATATATATATATATATATATGCAACAAGATCACAGTAAACAGGTGATTTCAAAATATGCAAAACAACCACTCTGAAAGAATAGAAAAATTCCAAGCGCTTTCGTGACTACTCACATTATCAAGGAACTGCTATCAGTTCCTTGATAATGTGAGTAGTCACGAAAGCGCTTGGAATTTTTCTATTCTTTCAGAGTGGTTGTTTTGCATATATATATATATATATATATATATATATATATATATATATATATATATATATATATATATATATATATATATATATATATATATATATATATATATATATATATTTTTATTATCACACCGGCCGATTCCCACCAAGGCAGGGTGGCCCGAAAAAGAAAAACTTTCACCATCATTCACTCCATCACTGTCTTGCCAGAAGGGTGCTTTACACTACAGTTTTTAAACTGCAACATTAACACCCCTCCTTCAGAGTGCAGGCACTGTACTTCCCATCTCCAGGACTCAAGTCCGGCCTGCCGGTTTCCCTGAATCCCTTCATAAATGTTACTTTGCTCACACTCCAACAGCACGTCAAGTATTAAAAACCATTTGTCTCCATTCACTCCTATCAAACACGCTCACGCATGCCTGCTGGAAGTCCAAGCCCCTCGCACACAAAACCTCCTTTACCCCCTCCCTCCAACCCTTCCTAGGCCGACCCCTACCCCGCCTTCCTTCTACTACAGACTGATACACTCTTGAAGTCATTCTGTTTCGCTCCATTCTCTCTACATGTCCGAACCACCTCAACAACCCTTCCTCAGCCCTCTGGACAACAGTTTTGGTAATCCCGCACCTCCTCCTAACTTCCAAACTACGAATTCTCTGCATTATATTCACACCACACATTGCCCTCAGACATGACATCTCCACTGCCTCCAGCCTTCTCCTCGCTGCAACATTCATCACCCACGCTTCACACCCATATAAGAGCGTTGGTAAAACTATACTCTCATACATTCCCCTCTTTGCCTCCAAGGACAAAGTTCTTTGTCTCCACAGACTCCTAAGTGCACCACTCACTCTTTTTCCCTCATCAATTCTATGATTCACCTTATCTTTCATAGACCCATCCGCTGACACGTCCACTCCCAAATATCTGAATACGTTCACCTCCTCCATACTCTCTCCCTCCAATCTGATATTCAATCTTTCATCACCTAATCTTTTTGTTATCCTCATAACCTTACTCTTTCCTGTATTCACCTTTAATTTTCTTCTTTTGCACACCCTACCAAATTCATCCACCAATCTCTGCAACTTCTCTTCAGAATCTCCCAAGAGCACAGTGTCATCAGCAAAGAGCAGCTGTGACAACTCCCACTTTGTGTGTGATTCTTTATCTTTTAACTCCACGCCTCTTGCCAAGACCCTCGCATTTACTTCTCTTACAACCCCATCTATAAATATATTAAACAACCACGGTGACATCACACATCCTTGTCTAAGGCCTACTTTTACTGGGAAAAAATTTCCCTCTTTCCTACATACTCTAACTTGAGCCTCACTATCCTCGTAAAAACTCTTCACTGCTTTCAGTAACCTACCTCCTACACTATACACTTGCAACATCTGCCACATTGCCCCCCTATCCACCCTGTCATACGCCTTTTCCAAATCCATAAATGCCACAAAGACCTCTTTAGCCTTATCTAAATACTGTTCACTTATATGTTTCACTGTAAACACCTGGTCCACACACCCCCTACCTTTCCTAAAGCCTCCTTGTTCATCTGCTATCCTATTCTCCGTCTTACTCTTAATTCTTTCAATTATAACTCTACCATACACTTTACCAGGTACACTCAACAGACTTATCCCCCTATAATTTTTGCACTCTCTTTTATCCCCTTTGCCTTTATACAAAGGAACTATGCATGCTCTCTGCCAATCCCTAGGTACCTTACCCTCTTCCATACATTTATTAAATAATTGCACCAACCACTCCAAAACTATATCCCCACCTGCTTTTAACATTTCTATCTTTATCCCATCAATCCCGGCTGCCTTACCCCCTTTCATTTTACCTACTGCCTCACGAACTTCCCCCACACTCACAACTGGCTCTTCCTCACTCCTACAAGATGTTATTCCTCCTTGCCCTATACACGAAATCACAGCTTCCCTATCTTCATCAACATTTAACAATTCCTCAAAATATTCCTTCCATCTTCCCAATACCTCTAACTCTCCATTTAATAACTCTCCTTTCCTATTTTTAACTGACAAATCCATTTGTTCTCTAGGCTTTCTTAACTTGTTAATCTCACTCCAAAACTTTTTCTTATTTTCAACAAAATTTGTTGATAACATCTCACCCACTCTCTCATTTGCTCTCTTTTTACATTGCTTCACCACTCTCTTAACTTCTCTCTTTTTCTCCATATACTCTTCCCTCCTTGCATCACTTCTACTTTGTAAAAACTTCTCATATGCTAACTTTTTCTCCCTTACTACTCTCTTTACATCATCATTCCACCAATCGCTCCTCTTCCCTCCTGCACCCACTTTCCTGTAACCACAAACTTCTGCTGAACACTCTAACACTACATTTTTAAACCTACCCCATACCTCTTCGACCCCATTGCCTATGCTCTCATTAGCCCATCTATCCTCCAATAGCTGTTTATATCTTACCCTAACTGCCTCCTCTTTTAGTTTATAAACCTTCACCTCTCTCTTCCCTGATGCTTCTATTCTCCTTGTATCCCATCTACCTTTTACTCTCAGTGTAGCTACAACTAGAAAGTGATCTGATATATCTGTGGCCCCTCTATAAACATGTACATCCTGAAGTCTACTCAACAGTCTTTTATCTACCAATACATAATCCAACAAACTACTGTCATTTCGCCCTACATCATATCGTGTATACTTATTTATCCTCTTTTTCTTAAAATATGTATTACCTATAACTAAACCCCTTTCTATACAAAGTTCAATCAAAGGGCTCCCATTATCATTTACACCTGGCACCCCAAACTTACCTACCACACCCTCTCTAAAAGTTTCTCCTACTTTAGCATTCAAGTCCCCTACCACAATTACTCTCTCACTTGGTTCAAAGGCTCCTATACATTCACTTAACATCTCCCAAAATCTCTCTCTCTCCTCTGCATTCCTCTCTTCTCCAGGTGCATACACGCTTATTATGACCCACTTCTCACATCCAACCTTTACTTTAATCCACATAATTCTTGAATTTACACATTCATATTCTCTTTTCTCCTTCCATAACTGATCATTTAACATTACTGCTACCCCTTCCTTTGCTCTAACTCTCTCAGATACTCCAGATTTAATCCCATTTATTTCCCCCCACTGAAACTCTCCTACCCCCTTCAGCTTTGTTTCGCTTAGGGCCAGGACATCCAACTTCTTTTCATTCATAACATCAGCAATCATCTGTTTCTTGTCATCCGCACTACATCCACGCACATTTAAGCAACCCAGTTTTATAAAGTTTTTCTTCTTCTCTTTTTTAGTAATTGTATACAGGAGAAGGGGTTACTAGCCCATTGCTCCCGGCATTTTAGTCGCCTCATACGACACGCATGGCTTACGGAGGAAAGATTCTTTTCCACTTCCCCATATATATATCTATATATATATATATACATATATATATCTATATATATATACATATATATATATATATATATATATATATATATATATATATATATATATATCATTTATTTTTTATTTTAAGGGTCAGAAAAGGCTCCTTTACAAGACGCTGGATATATATAGGTGTCAGTAATGGAGGCAGAGGAAGCTATTTCTGTCAATGAGCCTCCATAAAGAGTCTGCTGGGTCGTATCCTCGCTGCTGACTTTACCTCGTCGCCACGTAATGAAGGTGATGGTTGTCGGGGCGCTGTGTTATATATAGAAGGTTGGTTAAAGCAAAGTCTTACTTTAGTATCTGTCCGGACGACAATATTACAGATGTTTACACGAATAACCTGCAATTAGGAGACGGCGTTATGAGACGTTTAATTCATTACAGATGTTTCGTGAAGCGTTTAAGCTCGAAGGTGCCAGGAGGGTCACACTGTGGAATGTTTCTCTTGGCAGGTTGATTGGTATGGGTGCTTTAATACCTATCGACCACGCGAGGCTGAGTTGAAAATAGAGATCTGAGAGGCTCTTTGACTACATGAGGTTGGTAAGTCCCTGTGGATGACTTAACAAAGCTTAACTCCGAGCACAACTGTGTTCCTGATGCCAGACTTTCATACATTGTGTCACTGGTCGGCCGATGTCGTTTGAGTGTACTGTTAATGGTGTTTACGACAAGCAGAACCATGTTGCTAAATACTTTTTCTCTTGATGTTATTAAAAGAAATTAAATTTTATCCTCTATAAAAAAAGGCCGTGTTTGAAAAGCCTAACTGGGAGAGACTGTGTGTCTTATGTTTGCCAAATAGAGGATCAAACCTCCAGAGTTTATCACTTAATACTAATACTACGACTTATAATTAATATACTACTACTACTACTACTACTACTACTACTACTACTACTACTACTACTACTACTACTACTACTACTACTACTACTACTAATACTAATACTAATACTAATACTACTACTGCTACTACGACTACTAATACTGCTGTTGCTGCTACTACTGATACTACTACTACTACTACTGTTGCTGTTGCTGCTTCTACTACTATTCCTGCTATACTGCTGCTGATGCTGCTGCTGCTGTTACTACTACTACCACTACTACTAATATTACTGTTGCTGCTGCTGCTGCTGCTGCTGTTACTACTACTACTACGACTGCTGCTGTTGTTGCTACTACTACTACTACTATTACTACTACTACTACTACTACTACTACTACTACTACTACTACTACTACTACTAATAATAATAATAATAATAATAATAATAATAATAATAATAATAACAATAATAACAACAGAGCACAAGTAATTGGGCAGATGAGTTATTCGCCCCTATTTCCTAAATGAAGAAGGGTGCCTTGATGCCGGTGAAGGGAGTCTTGATCCAAGGAACTGAAACTGTCTTTCCTTTCCATGAATTAAAATTGACTGCCTCACTCTTTCCAGTTGTTGCATAATCCCTTTGGGTTTACCTTTCCCCAATAAATCACAGAAAATAATCTCTTTCCCTCTGCAAAGTAAGATACAAAGTAATGTTTTGTGGTTCTTCCATTATTAGTATTATTATTATTAGATTTATGGCGAGTGCCAAACCCGTATGGTACTCGACTTATGGATAGTTAGAGGCTTGATCGTGAGTCCGGTAACCGTACTCGCTTATTCGTCTGCTTTTGTTGACTTGATAAAGCGCGTCTCGAGCGACAATGTGTAGCGATCAAGACCTGTATTTTATTGCTTAAAGTCAAATTTATGGGACGCTTTTATTCTCAACTTTATTGGCAGCCTTTGCCACAGGTCCAAAATAACTTTACTGCAGGAGGGTATTGGTTCAAAGGCAGATGGTGGTGTTAGTGTGGCTGATAGTGGTGGTTGCCGTGATGGAGGTTTATTTGGGTTTAGGAGACAGTGGTGGTGGTGGTAGCCGTGGTAGCCTTGGGTGGTAGTTGTGGTGAGAGGAGGTCACTTTCGCGGTGGTGACAGTGGATGTGATGGTGGTCGTAACTGTTAAGGGTGAGCTGGTGATACCTCGGTGTTAGAATATCTTTCTGAACTCCTTTCCTTTCTTGTGAGCAGTTTCCTTTGGTATATGTTCCCTGCATCTTCTGGCTGCACGCTGCCTACCTGCCTGTCGACTTCTGGCTGCACGCTGCCTTCCAGACTGTTTTCTACACATGGCTACACGCTGCCTGTATGACTGTCTACTCCTGAATGAAATCTGCATTCATGACTGTCTACTAATAGCTGCGCGCTGCCTTCATGATTGTCATCTACTCCTAGCTGCACGCTGCCTTCTTGACTGTCATCTACTCCTGGCTGCACGCTGCCTTCTTGACTGTATACTCCTAGCTGCACGCTGCCTTCTTGACTGTCATCTACTCTTGACTGCACGCTGCCTTCTTGACTGTCTACTCCTAGCTGCACGCTGCCTTCATGACTGTCATCTACTCCTGGCTGCACGCTGCCTTCTTGACTGTCTACTCCTAGCTGCACACTGCCTTCTTGACTGTCTACTCCTAGCTGCACACTGCCTTCTTGACTGTCTACTCCTAGCTGCACACTGCCTTCTTGACTGTCTACTCCTAGCTGCACGCTGCCTTCTTGACTGTCTACTCCTAGCTGCACGCTGCCTTCTTGACTGTATACTCCTGGCTGCACACGCGCTGCCTTTATGACTGTGAATCAACAACACATCTGCCGGGGATTACACAGCTTGGTCCTGGCTCCTGGCGGAACCAAATCGAAATCCAAAAATATATGGTATTTACCGAAGAACTACATATAACACTGGTGGTTGTCTTCCGTAAACTCCCTCGTAATATGTTTATGTTCCTCCCTCCCTCTCCACTCCACTCCTTACCTCCCTGTCTACCCCACTCCTACCTAATACATTCCCCCTACCCTCCCCACAAGGCTGTTGTCTCCCCAATATTCCATGTTATTCCTGCTAAGACTATTCCGCCTTGTTATTTTTGTTTTTCTGAGGTCTTGTTATGCTGGGTGAAATGCCTCTCTTTTCCCCCCTTTTCCTCACATCCTCGTGGAAATGGAAAGAGGGAATACTTGTTTGCCTTTTTCTCCAACCCTTTTCCCTCGTCTTCTTCCTCCTCCTCCTCTTTCTCCTTCACTAAATGGCCATCGGTAACTATGTAATACCGTGTGACGGGGATAAATAACGAACTGCTAATATGTTAAAAATTATTTAGGTGTAAGTATATAGCAGTAATTTTGGAAGAATTGAACTTTCTTATTTACTTTCAAAATTACGACATTGCTGAAAACTCAGTTAAAACGAAATTCTAGCTCGCATTAGCTTTTTACTGACATTTAATTTGTAAACAAATTCTCTCTCTCATCATACGTAATTTTAAAGAGAGTAAGAGAGAGAGAGAGAGAGAGAGAGAGAGAGAGAGAGAGAGAGAGAGAGAGAGAGAGAGAGAGAGAGAGAGAGAGAGAGAGAATGAGCAACTTCGCTGACGACACAACAAAAAACCGACTGAATAATGGATTCAGAGGACAACATTGATCTTCCGGAAGATTTGGACGAGCTAATGACACTGTTGGGAATGTGTTATTAGATGTAGTTCACTGTGGCGAGAATCAGAGTTCTCAGTCCTTGGGAATGATATCCTCATACTTATAAACTAGGCAGTAGAGAGCTTAATCGTAAAGAAACTGAAGAACACTTGGGAGTCATGGATCAGTAGAAAACAGTAACTATGAGAGAAGCAGCATTCGTGGCTATAATTATAACCTTAATTTTTGAATGGGTGGGCCAGTAAGCCAGCGGAAGGCCTCGATCAGATGACCAAAAACTCCCGCGTCAGGAAACACTTGTCCTGTTTCCCGACAAACCTTACCTAACCTTAAGTAGCCAGTGACTAAGTGTTCGTAATGAAGCTGATAGACTATTGGTATTTACATCAAGAAGTATAAAGCAACGGGACTTTAAGGGTAATGTACGGCTCTATACGTAAATTATCACACTTTTAAACAAAAATGCTCCGACAATTGCATTTTATGGGAAAAATTAAGCCAAATTATATTATTTCATTTCAAATAATAAACCTTAACATATTTTCAGTTGATTTATATGCCTATTTTAGCTACAAATTGAAGTATGTCAGAAAATGCTTGAAATTCTCTCTGAATCATCGCAATATGCAATAAAATAAAAGTTTAGCACATTTTTCCATATTTTGTGTATCTTTATATGTGTATGCTTCTAAACTGTTGTATTCTGAGCACCTCTGCAAAAACAGTGATAATGTGTGAGTGTGGTGAAAGTGTTGAATGATGATGAAAGTATTTTCTTTTTTGGGGGATTTTCTTTCTTTTTTGGGTCACCCTGCCTCGGTGGGAGACGGCTGACTTGTTGAAAAAAAAAAAATTAAAGATCATATGAAAAGTGGATAAAATCTTTTTAATTATTAATTGATATTTATATTGAGAAGTATAAACAAACAGGAGATTAAAGGTAAATTTAGAGCTCTATACTTCATGACAATGTCGCGTCTTGATAATGGTTAAGGATGGGCCGAAACATCGTCACGAGGTTCTTCTCCCCAGTCCGAGTTTTCGGTGAATTCTCCCATCCACGATACTGTGACATTTTATTCTTTAACCTCACTATATATCCCTTTTCTAAGTATACTTAAACTACCATAGATATCCCTCTTTCGAAGGTTACATAAACTGATATACATATCCCCTATCGAAGAATACCTTAAATCACCCTAATATAGATATCCCCTTTCAAAGAATGCCTAAACTAATATAGATATCCCATATCAAAGAATACCTAAACTGCCATGGATATTCCCTATCAAAGAATACCTAAACTACCATAGATATCCCACATCTAAGTATATCTAAACTATTAGATATATCCCTTTCGAAGGATCCCTAATCTACTAGAGATATTCCCCTTACGGGGATACCTAATTAAGAATATGTATAAGCACTGAAAGTGGGAAGGACATTTTTCCCGTAAGGAAAGAATGGGAAAAATATATAGACGGAGAAAATGTTGACATTATTCCTGCCGGGAAAAATGTAGGTAATGTTTACCATACTAGAAGAGGAAGAAAATAGGGAAAAAATGACTTTATTCCTGCCGGGAAGAATGTGGGGTAATGTTTACCATACTAGAAGAAAAAGAAAATAGGAAAAAATGACTTTATTCCTGCCGGGAAGAATGTGGGTAATGTTTACCATACTAGAAGAGGAAGAAAATAGGGAAAAAATGACTTTATTCCTGCCGGGAAGAATGTGGGGTAATGTTTACCATACTAGAAGAGGAAGAAAATAGGGAAAAAATGACTTTATTCCTGCCTAGAAGAGGAAGAAAATAGGGGAAGAATGTGGGGTAATGTTTACCATACTAGAAGAGGAAGAAAATAGGGAAAAAATGACTTTATTCCTGCCGGGAAGAATGTGGGTAATGTTTACCATACTAGAAGAGGAAGAAATAGGGAAAAAATGACTTTATTCCTGCCGGGAAGAATGTGGGGTAATGTTTACCATACTAGAAGAGGAAGAAAATAGGGAAAAAATGACTTTATTCCTGCCGGGAAGAATGTGGGGTAATGTTTACCATACTAGAAGAGGAAGAAAATAGGGAAAAAATGACTTTATTCCTGCCGGGAAGAATGTGGGTAATGTAGATATCATTAGAAGAGGACGACAAAGGGGAATAAAGGGAAACATTGATCGTACTGCTGCAGTGAAAATAAGGGAGAACTTTGAACATTATTTTTTTGCAAGGGAGAAGCAAAAAGAGGGGAAACATGGACATTATGTACTCGAGGGGAATAGGGAAATATAGACCTTATTAGAGGAGGGAGAAAGGCATAAATTGTGTAAGTTATCTCAGGGGTGAGATTGTGAGAGAGAGGGGAACTATGGATAATATCTCTCGCAAAGGAAAGTGAGGGGAAAAAGTGGGTAAAATGAGGGAACTTATTTATGCCAGGGGGCTAGAAAAGGTAAATATGGAAATTAGTGGTGCATGAGAAGAGGGGAAGAAAGTCTTGACAATATTCTTTGTAAGTGATTTTTTTTTTGGGGGGGGAGGGGGTAAAAGTTTTGGATTGTTTTTGCTTGGTGTTGTGTGACGTCACTCGTGGAATTAATAGTGATGTCACTTGTGGCCTTAATGGGGACGTCACTCGTGGCCTTAATGGGGACATCACTTGAGGCCTTAATAGTGACCTCTCTCGTGACATCCACTGTGACCTAATTTGTATACTAAGTCTTTGTCTCAGTTTATGTTCATTAATAACCTGACTGGTGACCTCAGCTAAAAGTTTCTTTTCCTCTCTAATAATAATAATAATAATAATAATAATAATAATAATAATAATAATAATAATAATAATAATAATAATAAGAGTAATATGATAATAACAATAATAATTATATAATTATAATAATAATTATCTAATTAAAATCATGATATTAATAATAACAATCATTGTACTAATAATATTAATAATAATAATAATTACTATTGTATATAATATAATATTTAAACCAATAATAATAACAATAATAATAATAGCAATAATAATCAAGTAATTATAATAATAGCATTAACAATTATTTAATTATAATAATAATTAATTTATAAAAATAATTATATTAATAAAAATCATAATAATAGTAATTATGACAACAATAATAATAATAAAAATAATAATAATAATAATAATAATAATAATAATAATAATAATAATAATAATAATAATAATAATAATAATAATAATAATAATAATAATAATAAGAGTGCAGTTATTTTCAATAATATTGTGAAGTCTGTTTTCAATAATGCAGTAATAATATAGCTGTGAATAATAATTTTAATTAAAGCTTAAATATCCTTCCATTCATTGTCGGTCACTTCCCTTCACTCTCTCACTCCCCTTCACTCCCTCACTCCCCTTCACTCCCTCACTCCCCTTCACTCCCTCACTCCCCTTCACTCCCTCACTCCCCTTCACTCCCTCACTCCCCTTCACTCCCTCACTTCCCTTCACTCCCTCACTCCTCTTCACTCCCTCACTCCCCCACTTCACTTCCCTTCACTTCCCTTCACTCCCTCACTCCCCTTCACTCCCTCACTCCCCTTCACTCCCTCACTCCCCTTCACTCCATCACTCCCCTTCACTCCCTCACTCCCTTCACTCCGTCACTCCCTCACTCCTCTTCACTCCCTCACTCCCCTTCACTCCCTCACTCCCCTTCACTCCCTCACTCCCCTTCACTTCCTCACTCCCCTTCACTCTCACTCCCCTTCACTCCCTCACTCCCCTTCACTCCCTCACTCCCCTTTGTCAGCATAGTTGCTGATCCCTGTGTTATATAGCATAGCATATTAGTATCATCCATGTGCTTTAGATAGGAGATCCCTTGTAGGCCTGTGACTTTGTGTGACGTCACGGGATGCGCATGTGTAGGCTCGTACCTCTGCCTCCCTCTCAGTCGGCGTAGACCTACAGGCGAAGACAGGCAGAGGCTGGGCTCCATTCCTCATCATCTCAGTCTGACAATATATGTTACCATCCAACAAGTGTGTCTACCTTCAACCCGCGATATCTCCATTTAAGAACCCCTACGATAATTGGTGGCATCGGAGGGCCTGTAATTCTGACGATTACAGCGATTTCTGGAGATAAATTTCGACCAGCAAGACGGCCATTTCGTGTCACCAGTAGGCCTACCGAGGTTCACCCCAGCCAGCTACCTCAAGCCAGCTACTCTCCCAAGCTTCTACACCATTCACTGGTCAGTCTCTTTGTATTAGTGTTTATCTGCTTATTTGCATCACTCCCGAGGGGTTGACCCGAGTTTGCAAAATAAGCCAGTTTCCAGTCTGTGGTGGGGGAGTCAGAACAACCGAGCCCAGTCGAGCCTAGTCTACTCCATCCAATTCCTTTGCCTGCCAAGCCAGCTTCCACCCCTGCTGTGCTCATCGTGTGAAGTTATCAAGCTATTCTGTGTGAAGGGTTAAGATAAGCCAGCTAGCAACTAACCCAGGTGTCTTACCCCAGTACTCTAGCAAGCCACGTGAGTAGTCTTCATCGCTTGTGATTCAAGCTCCAAGCATTCTGAGTGCTCTTTTTCATCCCTGTGGTGTTGTAGTATTTCGTAGGTTTCTTTTAAGCCAGTCGGCTTAGAAATATCTTCGCGGCAGTGTGGCTGTTCTCAGTGAGGCTTACGCCGTTCAACCCATAAGCCCAGCCACCCACGACCACGTGTGTCGCACCATTGCCGGTCTTAGCCCTGTTAACCCACAAACCCAACTCACTCAGCCATTACCCACTCACCTACTTCTTCAGTGTTTTGGTGCACTGCTAAGGGTTGTAGCACCATATTTTAAGGACCACATAGGGGGTCAAGAGCTAGAGTGTGTTTCGCGCCACCGTTAAAAAGCCTCCTGTGTGTGTCATTCTTCGATGTAAGCGCAATTCTACGATCACCTGTGCAGAGGACAGCAGCAAGACCACATAAACAATCCTCTACTCTCCACTACCATCAACCACATTCTTCACCAAGTCGTTACAGCGATAATATTTTTTTTCATAGAGATATTTGCGAGTGTTGAGACATTTCTTTTGTGTTTCCAGTGATTTTTCTCTTAGTGACATTCAGTGACTCTTGATCAGACTCAGTGTTTATCATGTACTGATTGCATTAATTTCTTTTAATCTCCTTTATTCAGTGTTAATTTTTGTGCTATTATTCTATGTCTGTTGTGTTGTGTTTCTTTTTTTATACACTTGAAGTAAGTACCTTAGTGTTTTTCCTTTGTTGTGTGTGCAACATATGAGCAGTATAGAATTTGTGTTTACACTTCAGAATCACCTTGTGTTCTCAGTATTCCAGTGAAGTATTTCAGTAAATTTTTCACCTCATATTCTGCATCACAACTCAGTGTTGTCTGTTATTTTTTTTTCTTCCCAGCTTTTGTGTATTTTTTGTTTTGTTCCCTGTGTGTTGAACATTCTTGTGTTCATATTCTTTTCATTTAGCCAGTGTCTAATTTGTTTTATTTCCACAGACAATAGTGCCATTATTTTGTGCAAGCAAGAAATCATTTTTACAAAATTTTTTCACACATCAAGTTTCATTGCAAGAAAATTCTAGTATTGTGTTTATGTTGATGTGTTGTGTTCTGCATCACTGTAAGTGTTCAAACTTTTTTTGTTCTGTGTTTTAGCACCTATTATTTTTCATGTTTCATTGAACAAATTCACTCTTAGTGCAATTTTTAAGTTCTTCTTTTAGAGTAAATTGTTCTTTTGCTTGTTAAGTGTTGCTTGATTGCAGTTAAGAGTTAAAGTGTTCATTCCTTGATATATTTCTTTTCTTGTGTGTGTAATAAATTTTTTATTGCACATTGATTCATTTTGCAATAATTCTTGTGCAAATATTGTGTTGCCACTAAAGTTTTTCTTGCAGAGATTCTAATCAGTGTTTTTTTTTATTAGCAATTTGCAATATTGCAACAGTTTATTTCAGTGCAGTTTCATATGCTCTGTTCTGTGTCTTTTTATTTTATTTCAATGAATTGTGCCTCTATTTTATTTTTGCACAAGTTTTATTGAGTCGATTTCATCATTTTGTTGTGTATTTCCCTGTTGCATTGAAAGTAAAGACAACTCACTGTGCAATTTATTCAATTTAAAGTAAAAGTTGACCAAATTAGATTTGAGTAAAGTATAAGTTCTCTTCATTTTCAGTGTTGTTCATTTCAGTTACATATTTTTCTTGTGTGACTTCTTTGCTTACTGTGTAACCTGTCAATTTTTAATTACTTATGCAGAATTGTTAAGCATTTTCTTCCATTTAAGCTTACTGTGTCATTCTTTCTATTTTTTTTTTTTGCCTTATGCACTTGAGTAAGTTCCCTGAGAAGATGTCCCAGTCACTTTTGAATGTTCACTTTGTGTATCATGCCAGTCAAAGTCAATATGAATCAGTCCACAGTACCAACATTTCCTTACCGACTGAAAGACAATACCTAGTCCCTGAGCAATGTGTTTGTTCTCATAGCTTGTATCTGAGATTTGTTAAAGTGCTGCGAAATGTGAAGTTCAGATTAAGTTCCTATAGATTCGTTCATTACTTATTAACGTAGCCGAGCGGTCAGGCACTAGTAATTCTGTCACTCCCATCTGTGTTCCACCTAAACCTTCAGACTTGCAGGATAGTGTTCCGTTGCCTCAAGTGTCCTGGGACACTCAGACTGCCTTGAGTGCACAGCCTATCCCTGCAATGACTGCTAGTTCGAGTAGTAGTTTCTCCACAGGGGATGCCTTGTCAGAAAACGATTACTTGCAACTAGTAATGCCATCTCTTGTTGATGTCACATGCCGTATGCAGAAAGACGTCTCTGTTACAGCTAGTGTTCTCACTAGAGTGTCTGTTGTTCCTAATGTTCCAGATGGTGATCCCATCCTAGTTGACAGTAATCAGTGCATTGTAAGAAGTTATTTCTCGAGTAACTTTCACGTGTTGCTAACGTTTGTAAGTGTAGTTTCTTTATAGCTGATACCTCGTGTCACTGTGTGCGACTCAGATTGAATATCAGCATTGTTGACCGTGTTCATTTATTTTCTCCTGTGCTTGCAGTTTGAGATAGTAGATTCGTTCTCCCTTGCTCATATTGCGTGTTAAAGCGTTAATTTTTTCAACCGGGGGGAGTCATCCACTCCACCGAGTTTGTTCATTCCTCCAGTAAGAAAGAACCGATCCCTTGTGTTCTGGTGTGACTCGATTCCTGCTCCAGGAAGATCTTATTCTTACTGTGAAGCCACCAGCACCCATTAGTGACTTTGTAATGAGCCAAGAATTACTGTATCGAATAGTCGAGTTGAGTACTCCTAGCAGACGAATTAGTAATTCCACAGTCACTAGTGATTGTAGCTGTATCTTTCGTAGATACTCATTCAGACTGTCCTCAGTCAGGGCATGTGTTGGCCATTGCAGAGGAATTCGATCCTCCCGGAGATGATAACCATTCTGCATATGTAAACCTTACCCTCGCAGAATTGGGTTTAAGTGTAAACAGCCTGTATAATTAGATGTCCGAGATCAATGAAATTATCAACTGTGTGTTTTGTTATTAGCTGATCAGTTGTCAGAAATTTTCGTGTTCACGTTCCCTCCGTATTCTGAGAATTTGACAGTAATAGTCTGAGTGCACCAGATACCTTTGCTGTTAATTTCACCTTGTATATATATAGTTATTCTTCCTCAGAATCCGTAGAGTGCATGAATACAGATCGATCGATCAATTCCATCTATATTGTATAATGATTTGTTCTTATAGTTTGTAATGCATTACGTTAAAAGTGATTACGTTAACAACTATTACGTAAAACTCATGTTGTAACATCCATTATGATACCATCCATTAGTTCTAAGTTATATATGAATTTGTTATTGTATAGAAACAGCCCAGAACCGCCTGCCTGTTCAGCCTATAGTATAGTAGTGTATGTCGGGACGACATACGTAACATGACCGAGCTGTCAGCATAGTTGCTGATCCCTGTGTTATATAGCATAGCATATTAGTATCGTCCATTTGCTTTAGATAGGAGATCCCTTGTAGGCCTGTGACTTTGTGTGACGTCACGGGATGCGCATGTGTAGGCTCGTACCTCTGCCTCCCTCTCAGTCGGCGTAGACCTACAGGCGAAGACAGGCAGAGGCTGGGCTCCATTCCTCTTCATCTCAGTCTGACAATATATGTTACCATCCAACAAGTGTGTCTACCTTCAACCCGCGATATCTCCATTTAAGAACCCCTACGATACCTTCACTCCCTCACTCCCTTTCACTTTCACTCCCCTTC
>NC_091339.1:16430007-16447507 GCF_038502225.1 Cherax quadricarinatus | reverse complement strand
TATATATATATATATATATATATATATATATATATATATATATATATATATATATATATATATATATATATATATATTTATATATATATATATATACATATATATATATATATATATATATATATATATATATATATATATATATATATATATATATATATATATATATATATATATATATATGCAATAAGATCACAGTAAACTGGTGATTTCAAAATATGCAAAACAACCACTCTGAAAGAATAGAGAAATTCCAAGCGCTTTCGTGACTACTCATTATCAAGGAATTATGATAATATTTGATAATTCCTTGATAATGTTAAGTAGTATATATATGTATATATATATATATATATATATATATATATATATATATATATATGTGTGTGTGTGTGTGTGTGTGTGTGTGTGTGTGTGTGTGTGTGTGTGTGTGTGTGTGAGAATGATCCGGGAAGGATCGAAACACCATCGTAACATTCCTCTCTTACCTGTGGCTTTTCGCCGAGGTAAATTAGAGCTTGGTGAGTGAGTGGTCGGGTTACTCCCTTGAATGAGCCGTCACTTCTTGTTCAAGTACTGACTGTGGTAACATCATTTAATTAGCGAATATATCAACGCTTCAATAGCGATTATACCAACAGCCTGAGTGATGACGGAACCAAACCTGCATATTAGCGAACTTGAGCTTCGATGGCCTCAAATGACCCATACGTGTTTGACGCATCCTAATGTACAGTCTGAAGTCAATGCTTTTGAAGTCCCCCCCTCCCCCAAAAAATGAAAAAAAAAAAATTAAACACCAGGAACTCTTAATTGAACAACAATTGCCTTATTTTCCCCTTATTAAAGTATTAATATCAAGCACTTCTCTTATGTGAAGTGAAATTTGCATGCAAAAATTTCTACTATGACCCAGAACAATAAATCAGGCAACTTATTCATGCCTTGGAAATTATTACTCTAAAATTGAGATTAGTATACCGAGATTATTGTTTACACAATGCAATTATAATTAATGCACTTAGATCACATGGGTTTACTTTCGGGTAGAGTTAGAGGTGGTTTAGTGGATGATTCACCTATCTCAATAGCTTAATTAATGAGTTATTATAATTAAACCTGGGAAGTTTAGTGGTTAAAAGAATTATGTGTTTATCTTGCAAGCGACCTGTGTGTGTGTGTGTGTGTGTGTGTGTGTGTGTGTGTGTGTGTGTGTGTGTGTGTGTGTGTGTGTGTGTGTGTGTGTGTGTGTGTGTGTGTGTGTGACCAGACATAAGCTGGATCACACATGTGTACACACACACACACACACACAAACCTCAAGGCATGTGTGAACACAATATGATACAAATTTAACACTAACTTGCCTATATCTTTATAAAGTTACAAATTTAGTGTGCAATATCCTCGGTCATATTTTAGAAGTTTCTTCCCATATAACTTGAAAGTAAATTTAGTCACGGAATGGAGAAAGTTCCTGCAGGTATAACTGCATAGTTTAACAGCAATGATGTAGCTCGTGCGCGGTTCTGAAAGATTCTGTTCTATCTCTCCTGTAGTTCTGGTGTTAAAGTGTGGTTCTAGTGTGACTTTTCGTGGTTGTAGTTTGGTTTTTTGTCTCTCTCTCTCTCTCACTCTCTCTCTCTCACTCTCTCTCTCTCTCTCTCTGTCTCTCTCTCTCTCTCTCTCTCTCTCTCTCTCTCTCTCTCTCTCTCTCTCTCTCTCTCTCTCTCTCTCTCTGTCTCTCTCTCTCTGTCTCTCTGTCTCTCTCTCTCTCTCTCTCTCTCTCTCTCTCTCTCTCTCTCTCTCTCTCTTTCGACATTCCCCTCCCTCCTTCCTCGACATGACTGCCAAGGATCTGCGTATATTAGATACCTGTCTGCTACTGTCTTGCAGTATATTTAACAAACATTACCAGATCTGTCACAACGGGAGAACAATAGCAATAGTTCTGATGTGGTTTTTTTGCTATTGGTTTAGTTAGTTCTGTTGCACTTTAAGTGTGGTTGTGGAGTGTTCTACGAGGTTCTGGTGGTGATCTTGTGTGTTTCGGATATGATTCTGGTGGGGTTCTAGAATAGGCATGGCTAGTTTCTTTCTGTTTTTGTTATGAACTTAGCTCTAGTTTCACCTAACACTGATGAAAACTGAGAAACGTATCCTCATAGCACATGTCTATGATTTATGTCGATAAGAGATGCATGAGGAAAAGACTGGAAACTGTGAGGTTAAATGAGGACAGGAAGGGGACAGAAAAGTATGTCTGTTGGGGTTTAATAATAATAATAATAATAATAATAATAATAATAATAATAATAATAATAATAATAATAATAATAATAATAATAATAATAATAATTTTATCTTTACAAGTACATGTATACAGACCATAGCTGACATCAATGACATGTTACTATATAGAAAGCCACTTGTTATGCTGAGCATTTCGGGCAAATTAGGTCAGTTTTGTCCCAGGATGCGACCCACACCAGTTCACTAACTCCCAGGTACCCATTTTACTGATGGGGAACATAGACAACCGGTGTAAGGAAACACACCCAATGTTTCTACCCTCACCGGGAATCGAACCCGGAGAGCTTCCAGTGACGTGGTAAGGGAAGAGCGACACTGAGAGCCAGTGAGAGCCAGGCATCAGTGCCTCAGATACGTACAGTAATTCGAAAACATTTGGTATAGGTTTGAGTCTTTTCTTGCCAGACTTTTGTTGCTTCACTTGCAACAACCATGTTTGTATGAACTGGGATACTTAGGGAAGTACTGTGTGATATTGCTGTTGTTGTTGCTGCAGTTGCTGGTGTTGCTGTTGCTGTTGTTGCTGCTGCTGTTGCTGTTGTTGCTGTTGTTCTTTCTATAGCTCTTATCCAGTGATCTCTTGAGTGATATTTCTTTCGTTATCATGTAATGTTGTTTAGTTTAATAAGTTTAAAACATAACGACTGCACAATATTTTTCGTGAAAGGCAATAGAAAACAGTTTTAAATTACATAAATTTTATTATTATCAATATAAACATTATATATATACATATATATATATATATATATATATATATATATATATATATATATATATATATATATATATATATATATATATATATATATATATATATATATATATGTCGTGCCGAATATGTAAAACTGGTCAATTAGCAAGAACTCATTTAAAATTAAGTCCTTTCTAAAATTTTCTCTTATACGTTTAAAGATATATTTTTTTCATTAATGTTGATGTAAAAATTTATAATTTTGCACCAAAAACAACTTAGAAAACTTACATAACCTTATTATAACAAGAACAATTTATTTTAGCCTAACCCAACTAAATATATTTTAGATTTGTTTACAATAATTTAATACTAAACAAACACAGTGAAATATATTTTTTCGTTAGGTTCAGAATGATTTTGGCGAAATTATTGCATACACAAATTTTCACTTGCCCTATATGGCAAGATGAGCGTTGCTATTTAAGCCAAGATGGCAAGTTCTGCCTATTCGGCATGACATATACATATATATACATATATGAATATATATATATATATATATACATATATATGTATGTATATATATATATATATATATATATATATATATATATATATATATACATGTATATATATATATATATATATATATATATATATATATATATATATATATATATATATATATATATATATATATATATATATATATATATATATATATATATATATATATATATATATATATATATATATATATATATCACTCTTCCTTGAATTATTCTTCCTTGTATTTCTCCATTTATCTGCACCGTCGTCCATATTTTCCTATATCTAACAATATTACTCTCTATTTTTTCCCCTTTCGATCTTTCTTTCTCCTTATCAGTGTCTCTAACTCGGATTATTTTTATCGCTTTCTTTTTCATTTCACTATATATTTCTCATCATATCGTTGCATCTTTTTTTTTGTTAGGTTGATGCTCTATCGGTCTATAATGCTGCGTTTCGCCCGTTCACCACCAGTTAAGAATTCTTAAAAACCCTAAATTAAGGACTGAAGTAAACTCTCAGTGCATAGACACTTATAGATATGCACGCATATCTCTGAATGTCTATTTCCTAAGAGATATATATACCTCTAAGTGAATATATCCTCTGATAGACCTCTCGATTAAAATACTATAATATATATCTTTATATATATATATATATATATATATATATATATATATATATATATATATATATATATATATATATATATATATATATATATATATATATATATATATATATATATATATATATATATATATATATATATATATATATATATATATATATATATATATATATATATATATATATATAAATCCAGTTTGATAATCTCTCATTCATTTCCTCCGTCGAAAGTCATAACTTTGATATATAATAATAACTTTGATATATAATAATCTAATCATATAAAATCATAAAGTCAGATTTTATGTAAATTCTGATCAACTGAAACATAGCTTCTTAATTTATATATTTGTAACTCAGACTAAAAAAGAATGCAAAATACCCATGCACAATAAAAAATTGAATTCAATTCTTCAAAAAATTGCCTCAATTCACTTATAAATAATATTAAACATGCTCTTAGGGCAAGGATAATTAAATATATACATTTAGTATAATTATAAATACAATGTAATTAGTAAATTTTGCATAATTATATGCAAAACATGTGCATACACTACAGAGGCCAAATTAACAGCTATGAGTGCTATTGTTTAAATGAATAAAAAAATGTCTAGATGTATGTTAGAGCATTTTAATGAGATTTTGTGAGGTTTTATGTGGCAACTCGTGACGTAGGGTAGGAACAGCTGGCTGTTGTTGCTGTTGTCATCCTTAGGAATTCAGAGGTGCCATTATGGCAACTGGTGCATTACGTGTGGCAAGTGAGTTCATTACTGCTGGAATTCTTAAAGGACTTATGGCAAATGTCAACGACACTGGTGATTCTAGTGTTTTTATGGCAACTTGTGCTGTGAGGCATGGTAAGTTGTGGCGAGATATTCTCAAGGTGTTAAAGATATTTTTCAATATAGGGAGAACCTTGTCCGTTGCCTGCGTTTCTAAATTAGTTATGGCAACCCGGCTAAATGAACTCGAGAATGGAATGTATGGTAATGACAGGGTTAACCGAAAAGTAAATAATAAGACGATTTTCTGTTCATGGCAGCTTATAGAAATGCCATAAAATGCCATAAACCACATATTGTGTCTTTTAAACATAGAAAATGGGAAGTCAACATGGCAACTTTTATTGTAAGGTTTAGTAGACATGATTAGCATTTTAGAAGCTGGCATCATATTGTTATACTGGCAACCGCATTGCCAGCTGTATCGCACCCTCTTCAGTAATTTATGGCAAAATTTTACACTAACTAGACTAGAGCTTAGTGTGGCAACTTAACATCCAGACCCATGGAGCTGAACTCTTCTCCAGGCTGAAGGACTGACCACCTTCTCCAGGCTGAGGGACTGACCGCCTTCTCCAGGCTGAGAGACTGACCACCTTCTCCAGGCTGAGGGACTGACCACCTTCTCCAGGCTGGGGGACTGACCACCTTCTCCAGGCTGAGGGAATGACCACCTTTTCAAGGCTGGGGGACTGACCACCTTCTCCAGGCAGAGGAACTGACCACCTTCTCCAGCCTGAGGGACTGACCACCTTCTCTAGGCTGAGGGAATGACCACCTTCTCCAGGCTGGGGGACTGACCACCTTCTCCAGGCTGAGGGACTGACCACCTTCTCCAGGCTGGGGGACTGACCACCTTCTCCAGGCTGAGGGAATGACCACCTTCTCCAGGCTGAGGGAATGACCACCTTCTCCAGGCTGAGGGAATGACCACCTTTTCAAGGCTGGGGGACTGACCACCTTCTCCAGGCTGAGGAACTGACCACCTTCTCCAGCCTGAGGGAATGACTACCTTCTCCAGGCTGGGGGACTGACCACCCTCTCCAGGCTGAGGGACTGACCACCTTCTAAAGGCTGAGGGAATGACCACCTTCTATAGGCTAGGGGACTGACCACCTTCTTCAGGCTGAGGAACTGACCACCTTCTCCAGGCTAAGGTAATGACCACCTTCTCAAGGCTGGGGGACTGACCTCCTTCTCCAGCCTGAGGGACTGACCACCTTCTCTAGGCTGAGGGACTGACCACCTTCTCCAGGCTGAGGGACTGACCACCTTCTCCAGGCTGAGGGACTGACCACCTTCTCCAGGCTGAGGGACTGACCACCTTCTCCAGGGTGAGAGACTGACCACCTTCTCCAGGCTGAGGGACTGACCGCCTTCTCCAGGCTGAGGGACTGACCACCTTCTCCAGGCTGAGGGACTGACCGCCTTCTCCAGGCTGAGGGACTGACCGCCTTCTCCAGGCTGAGGGACTGACCACCTTCTCCAGGCTGAGGGACTGACCACCTTCTCCAGGCTGAGGGAATGACCACCTTTTCAAGGCTGGGGGACTGACCACCTTCTCCAGGCTGAGGAACTGACCACCTTCTCCAGCCTGAGGGACTGACCACCTTCTCTAGGCTGAGGGAATGACCACCTTCTCCAGGCTGAGGGAATGACCACCTTTTCAAGGCTGGGGGACTGACCACCTTCTCCAGGCTGAGGAACTGACCACCTTCTCCAGCCTGAGGGACTGACCACCTTCTCTAGGCTGAGGGAATGACCACCTTCTCCAGGCTGGGGGACTGACCACCTTCTCCAGGCTGAGGGACTGACCACCTTCTCCAGGCTGAGGGAATGCCACCTTCTATAGGCTAGGGGACTGACCACCTTCTTCAGGCTGAGGAACTGACCACCTTCTCAAGGCTGGGGGACTGACCACCTTCTCAAGGCTGGGGGACTGACCACCTTCTCCAGCCTGAGGGACTGACCACCTTCTCTAGGCTGAGGGACTGACCACCTTCCCCAGGGTGAGAGACTGACCACCTTCTCCAGGCTGAGGGACTGACCGCCTTCTCCAGGCTGAGGGACTGACCACCTTCTCCAGGCTGAGGGACTGACCACCTTCTCCAGGCTGAGGGACTGACCACCTTCTCCAGGCTGAGGGACTGACCACCTTCTCCAGGCTGAGGGACTGACCACCTTCTCCAGGCTGAGGGAATGACCACCTTTTCAAGTCTGGGGGACTGACCACCTTCTCCAGGCTGAGGAACTGACCACCTTCTCCAGCCTGAGGGACTGACCACCTTCTCTAGGCTGAGGGAATGACCACCTTCTCCAGGCTGAGGGAATGACCACCTTTTCAAGGCTGGGGGACTGACCACCTTCTCCAGGCTGAGGAACTGACCACCTTCTCCAGCCTGAGGGACTGACCACCTTCTCTAGGCTGAGGGAATGACCACCTTCTCCAGGCTGGGGGACTGACCACCTTCTCCAGGCTGAGGGACTGACCACCTTCTCCAGGCTGAGGGAATGACCACCTTCTATAGGCTAGGGGACTGACCACCTTCTTCAGGCTGAGGAACTGACCACCTTCTCCAGGCTGAGGTAATGACCACCTTCTCAAGGCTGGGGGACTGACCACCTTCTCCAGCCTGAGGGACTGACCACCTTCTCTAGGCTGAGGGACTGACCACCTTCTCCAGGCTGAGGGACTGGCCACTTTCTCCAGGCTGATGGACTGGCCACCTTCTCTAGGCTGAGGGACTGACCACCTTCTCCAGGCTGAGGGACTGACCACCTTCTCCAGCCTGAGGGACTGACCACCTTCTTCAGGCTGAGGGACTGACCACTTTCTCCAGGCTAAGGGAATGACCACCTTCTCAAGGCTGGGGGACTGACCACTTTCTCCAGGCTGAGGGACTGGCCACTTTCTCCAGGCTGAGGGACTGGCCACCTTCTCCAGGCTGAGGGACTGACCACCTTCTCTAAGCTGAGGGACTGACCACCTTCTCCAGGCTGAGGGAATGACCACCTTCTCCATTCTGAGGGACTGACCACCATCTCCACGCTGAGGGACTGACCACCTTCTCCAGGCTGAGGGACTGACCATCTTCTCTAGGCTGAGGGACTGACCACCATATCTACGCTGAGGGACTGACCACCTTCTCCAGGCTTAGGGACTGACCACCTTCTCCAGACTTAGGGACTGACCACCTTCTCCAGGCTTAGGGACTGACCACCTTCTCCAGGCTTAGGGACTGACCACCTTCTCCAGGCTGGGGGACTGACCACCTTCTCCAGGCTGGGGGGACTGATCACCTTCTCCAGGCTGAGGAACTGACCACCTTTTCAAGGCTGGGGGACTGACCACCTTCTCCAGGCTGAGGAACTGACCACCTTCTCCAGCCTGAGGGACTGACCACCTTCTCCAGCCTGAGGGACTGACCACCTTCTCTAGGCTGAGGGAATGACCACCTTCTCCAGGCTGAGGGAATGACCACCTTCTCCAGGCTGAGGGAATGACCACCTTTTCAAGGCTGGGGGACTGACCACCTTCTCCAGGCTGAGGGAATGACCACCTTCTCTAGGCTGAGGGAATGGCCACCTTCTCCAGGCTGAGGGAATGACCACCTTCTCTAGGCTGAGGGAATGGCCACCTTCTCCAGGCTGGGGGACTGACCACCTTCTCCAGGCTGAGGGACTAACCACCTTCTCCAGGCTGAGGGAATGACCACCTTCTATAGGCTAGGGGACTGACCGCCTTCTTCAGGCTGAGGGACTGACCACTTTCTCCAGGCTAAGGGAATGACCACCTTCTCAAGGCTGAGGGACTGGCCACTTTCTCCATGCTGAGGGACTGGCCACCTTCTCCAGGCTGAGGGACTGACCACCTTCTCCAGGCCGGGGGACTGACCATCTTCTCCAGGCTGAGGGAATGACCACCTTCTCCATTCTGAGGGACTGACCACCATCTCCACGCTGAGGGACTGACCACCTTCTCCAGGCTGAGGGACTGACCACCTTCTCTAGGCTGAGGGACTGACCACCATATCTACGATGAGGGACTGACCACCTTCTCCAGGCTTAGGGACTGACCACCTTCTCCAGGCTTAGGGACTGACCACCTTCTCCAGGCTTAGGGACTGACCACCTTCTCCAGGCTTAGGGACTGACCACCTTCTCCAGTCTGGGGGACTGACCACCTTCTCCAGGCTGAAGGACTGACCACCTTCTCCAGGCTGAGGGACTGACCACCTTCTCCAGGCTGGGGGACTGACCACCTTCTCCAGGCTGAGGAACTGACCACCTTCTCCAGCCTGAGGGACTGACCACCTTCTCCAGCCTGAGGGACTGACCACCTTCTCTAGGCTGAGGGAATGACCACCTTCTCCAGGCTGAGGGAATGACCACCTTCTCCAGGCTGAGGGAATGACCACCTTTTCAAGGCTGGGGGACTGACCACCTTCTCCAGGCTGAGGGAATGACCACCTTCTAGACGCTGAGGGACTGACCACCTTCTCCAGGCTGAGGGACTGACCACCTTCTCTAGGCTGAGGGACTGACCACCATATCTACGCTAAGGGACTGACCACCTTCTCCAGGCTTAGGGACTGACCACCTTCTCCAGGCTTAGGGACTGACCACCTTCTCCAGGCTCAGGGACTGGCCACCTTCTCCAGGCTTAGGGACTGACCACCTTCTCCAGGCTGAGGGACTGACCACCTTCTTCAGGCTGGGGGGCTGATCACCTTCTCCAGGCTGAAGGACTGATCACCTTCTCCAGGCTGAAGGACTGACCACCTTCTCCAGGCTGAGGGACTGACCACCTTCTCCAGGCCGGGGGACTGACCACCTTCTCCAGGCTAAGGGACTGATCACCTTCTCCAGGCTGAAGGACTGATCACCTTCTCCAGGCTGAAGGACTGACCACCTTCTCCAGGCTGAGGGACTGACCACCTTCTCCAGGCCGGGGGACTGACCACCTTCTCCAGGCTAAGGGACTGACCACCTTCTCCATGCTGAGGGACTGACCACCTTCTCCGGGCTGAGGGACTGACCACCTTCTTCAGGCCGGGGGACTGACCACCTTCTCCAGGCTAAGGGACTGACCGCCTTCTCCAGGCTGAGGGACTGACCACCTTCTCCAGGCTGAGGGACTGACCGCCTTCTCCAGGCTGAGGGACTGACCACCTTCTCCAGGCTGAGGGACTGACTACCTTCTCCAGGCTGAGGGAATGACCACCTTCTCCAGGCTTAGGGAATGACACCTCCAGGCTGGGGGACTGACCACCTTCTCCAGGCTTAGGGAATGACACCTCCAGGCTGGGGGACTGACCACCTTCTCCAGGCTGAGGGAATGACACCTTCTCCAGGCTGAGGGACTGACCACCTTCTCCAGGCTTAGGGAATGACACCTCCAGGCTGAGGGACTGACCACCTTCTCCAGGCTGGGGGACTGACCACCTTCTCCAGGCTGGGGGACTGACCACCTTCTCCAGGCTGGGGGACTGACCACCTTCTCCAGGCTGGGGGACTGACCACCTTCTCCAGGCTGGGGGACTGACCACCTTCTCCAGGCTGACAGACTGGCAATCTCAAATACTATTTCTCCAACGTGGATGAACTGAGTACATCTTCACTTCACTACTACACTTGTTGTCCCTGCATTTGACTGAAGAAGACTATAATGTGGGCGAAACGTTGCAAGAATAAAGACACCCAACTGTGTCACATGTCTTAATCATCAATTGGTCGGTATTTTATACCGTTTATAGCATAACTTAGCATCCAGCTTTTGCTAATTAATTTACATATCATAAGTATGATAATTCCCTCCTCCGAGACTCAAGATTTTTAATTTGAAGGTCAGTTTTAAGGGACTAGAGAGCGCTCGGGCTTTTTAATACCTTGATGCCTCGGGTGTAAGGAATGAGGTCAGAAAGCAGGTCAGGAATCTGGTCAGAAAGCAGGTCAGAAATCTGGTCAGAAGGCAGGTCAGGAATTTGGTCAGAAAGCAGGTCCGGAATCTGATTAGAAAGCAGGTCAGGAATCTGATTAGAAAGCAGGTCAGGAATCTGGTCAGAAGGCAGGTCAGAAATCTGGTCAGAAAACAGGTCAAGAATGTGGTCAGAAAACAGGTCAAGAATGTGGTCAGAAAGCAGGTCAAGAATCTGGTCAGAAAAGAGGTCAGGAAATGGTCAGAAAGGTCAGGCAACAGGTCAGGAAACATGATAGGAAGCAAGTCAGAAATCTGGTCAGGAATCAGGTCAGGAAGCAGATCAAGAATCATTTAAAGAGCCGTGTCAGGAATCAAGACTGGAATCATACTCACGAAATCGTAATGACACGATTGCAAACAAACCATACCCCGGCCGGGATTGAACCCGCGGTCAGAGAGTCTCAAAACTCCAGCCCGTCGCGTTAGCCACTAGACCAGCTAGCCACAATAAGATTCGTCCAACTAGGTATATTTCTACACCATAGGAAGGTTAGCACAGGCACCACTGTGACCACAAATGCAAGTTTTTACAGACGAATCTCCAGCTAGCGTGGCCGTGACGAACTCTAGCTCAAGTCCCCTCACTGCCGTCAACATGACTGTGGCTAGCTGGTCTAGTGGCTAATGCGACGGTGTGGAGTTTTGAGACTCTCTGACCTCGGGTTCAATCCCGGCTGGGGTATGGTTTGTTTGCAATCGTGTCATTACGATTTCGTGAGTCATGTTGACGGCAGTGAGGGGACTTGAGCTAGAGTTCGTCACGGCCACGTAAGCTGGAGATTCGTCTGTAAAAACTTGCACTTGTGGTCACAGAGGTGCCTGTGCTAACTTTCCTATGGTGTAGAAATATACCTAGTTGGATGAATCTTATTGTGGCTAGCTGGTCTAGTGGCTAACGCGACGGGCTGGAGTTTTGAGACTCTCTGACCGCGGGTTCAATCCCGGCCGGGGTATGGTTTGGAATCATACCACAGTTCCAGCTGAATGCCATTTTGAAGTTAGTTCTTAGAGCTGACCTGACCTATCGGCGTCGAATTTTTTAAAAATGTGAATTTTGGCTTGAAAAATACTCACCGGTTACGATTCTTTTTTCTGAAAAAACTAGTGTCTCTCCAACAATCGATTTAAAAATAACTGAACAATGTTTCTCTCTAATTAGAGCTTTCTTTAATAGTCTTAAAACGCTCTAGGGAAAAACATCACACAGGAAAAAAGCTTCTTCTGCACACTCCTGACCTTTCTCTGCAAACTTGACATTTTCTGGCAAGGTTTCGTTAAGAAAACATTTCGATTTTTTAAGATATTTATCAAGTCTTGACTTCATAAATGTTTACACAGAGCGAAAAGTCGTCCTTCGAATATATGTATATATATATATATATATATATATATATATATATATACATATATATATATATATATATATATATATATATATATATATATATATATATATATATATATATATATATATATGTATATATATATATATATATATATAGTGAAGCTCATTTCTGAATATGTGGTGAGATTTGACAAATTATTGTGCTAAACGAATACAATTACCATTACGTCATATTGATGAATTGCTTTGACTTAATAATGCCCAAACTTACGTCAGTGATAAACAGAGTTCATATTCTTGATTACATAAATTCTTTATACAACAGATTATTTTAGCACTGCCATACATCAATTGTGTGTATGAGGAAGCTTTTCAATAAATTATTCGTTTCGCTCTTCTAATACCAATATATATATATATATATATATATATATATATATATATATATATATATATATATATATATATATATATATATATATATATATATATATATATATATATATATATATATATATATATATATATATACTTATGCAGCATATGGGAATCTTTATTCAGGAAACGTTTCGCCACACAGTGGCTTCATCAGTCCAATACAAAGAGGAAGGCGTAAGGAGAGGAGGAGTATGAGGTAATCAGTCCCTCGGCCTGGAGTCGATGTGTTCAGTCCATCAAGATTGATGGACTGAACACATCGACTCCAGGCCGAGGGACTGATTACCTCGTACTCCTCTCCTTACGCCTTCCTCTTTGTATTGGACTGATGAAGCCACTGTGTGGCGAAACGTTTCCTGAATAAAGATTCCCATATGCTGCATAAGTGTCTCAATCTTCAACTTGTCGGTTTTTCAAACCATTCATCTCACACACACACACACACACATATATATATATATATATATATATATATATATATATATATATATATATATATATATATATAAATAAATTTAACAGGCACTTAATTGATGTCATCTTTGGGAGGATTCGATCGTGCAAAAAGAAAAACACGGGGATAATTTTATTTACAAAATTTACACTATTTACAGGTGGCATTTACAGCGAGTAAAAAATATTCTTGCAGGGATACGAGTTTTTTTTTTATTTTGGTTAGTGAAAGTGGAAATTACATAACAATAATGCATTGATTAACTTCCCAGTGTGGAGCAAAACAAGACGTGAACTGTGAGCGCTACATTTTAGAAAGATGATCCCAATTTCAAAGCAGTATGGTACATTTCAGAATGATGAACCCAATTTCAAAGCAGCATGATGTAGGTGTGGAGGTACAGAATGTGTATTTTGCAGTAACGTGATCGGCTTGGTTAGGTTAGGTTAGGTTAGGTTAGGTTAGGTTAGGTTAGGTTAGGTTAGGTTAGGTTAGGTTAGGTTTGTCAGGAAACGGAATAAGTGTTTCCTGACGTGGGTCTTAGTCATATAATAACCCCGTAGCTGGAGCTTTTGGTCGTCTGACACTGGTGATCGACCTTTTATGATTTTGAAGCTGAGGTATCGTAGGTGATGTGTTGCTCATCCTCTGGATATTCAAGCTAAATAGAACGTAATTAGAGATATACGTTCGTTGAAACAATACATAACGCAGCTGTAGCAGAGATAGTATGGAGATAAAAGATAATATATACCTCCCGAACATTCTCCACCTGATTCACTACACCATATATACTCATGTACTCTTTACCCTGTTTATGACTTGATAAAGTCAACTGTGGAGGCGAGAATAGTAAGCAAAAGCACGCATTATACCACATTTGTGTTTATTTTCCTGGGACAGAAACACAGTGAATGTCTCCAATAATTAGAAGAGACAATCTTGCGATTTCACACGTCTCTTTAGCTCCGTAACCTTCATTTCTACGCTGGTTTATTTGCACTTGTTTTCCTTCCTTGTCATCTAGCTTGATATTTCCTATGCAACCTTAACCTATAAAAATCCTTAACATCCGCAAGTTAACAAAATGTGTTTCGGTCCCCGTATCCCATAAGCTCAGCTCCCTCAATCTTAGTGTGCACAGAAGGAATAGTACAAAGTGCTACGTAAGCTTCCTATGCAGTCCAATATCAGTTTCGAAGATTTGAAGTCAGTAAGAAGAAGTATTCGAAAGTAACCACATGAAAATTAACATCACAATTTCTCCAATAAAAATGGCAAGTCGTGCCGGCGCCTACACAACCCAAAAACAATTTGAGTCTTCCACTAAGATACACGAGATTTGGGAGTTTAAAGCCAATTGGAAGAGGCATTCTCTAGTTATCGCGAAGAGATTTGTTTTAGCCCGAAATTACACCAGCAGTTCAAATTTGAAGTCGTTCTCAAGATGAATTCTCAAGTTATCTGACTGTAAGGTTTGAAGTCGATCGGGTGAAGCATTCATAAATTATTGCACGAAAACCAATATCTTCAACAAAATTAACAAATTAGCACCTACATTTTCATCCTAGTGCAAAGTTTTTTCTATGACACACTTGCTTTTAGAATTTTAAGCCCTGTTAGTAGAGGCATTATTTTCCATTACATGAAAAACAGTTTGGTTAGCAAAACTAGCATATAAAAATATACATAACTCAAAATCATTCCAAAACTTTCTTTGAAAAAAAATGACATGGCTAAAAGTTTGAATCTGATCAGAATATGCATTCTCCAGGTATCATACAGAATCCGTCAATTCCGAGTTTATTAATTATGGCAGCAAAAAGGAAAATGTACACCTACACTTTTTTTTCCCCAAATTGTATCATACTTTCCAAAAGCTGCAACAGCCATTAAAGGCTTAAGCCATTCAAGACAGGCCTACTGCTGTTATTTTACGGGAAATAAAACTGGAGTGTGTCGGTGCAAATCAGTACCTACACAGTCCAATTACAATCCCAACTTTCTTCTAAATAGGATCCATCAGCGTTGAAAGTTTGAACGCCATCAGGAGTGGCTTTCCCAAATTATGGCCAGGACACTGCGAGTGATCTACAGCAAATGTCACTTATCAGATCGTAGCTGCACCTGCCAAAAGTTGCATGAAATTCCCTGGCATAAAAAAAAATTGAAGGTGATCAGATGAGGCATTTTCAGGTTATAAACGAAAACCTTGAAAGAAGGAACAAAACAATTTAGGCCACCAGTTACAAGTATGCCTTGGGGGATACCGAATTGCTGGCACGGCCAAGTTACCGTGAGGACAAGACTTACCCAAGATCTGTCATTAGCAGGAGTTATGAGAGAAGTAAACCATTACACGCCGTGATGAGTGGTGCATTGACCTTACGGCACGCGAGGTTAAATTGTATTATAAAGTTCTTTGTTTCTACCCGGTAAAACTCGCATGCATTTATCCATCAACGAAATTTCCCCATGAATAAAATAACAATAATGTTTACCTTCCATACCTCAGGCACTGTTTGAGCCTTATGGGTTTAGCGCTTTCCCATAAAATCAAAATAATCCAGAGTTTTTAGATCCTGCGTCTATTCAAGGGACCTCAAGGGTTTTTGAAAATTGAAGAGTGTGGGAACAATTCAGAGAATCTGACCGGGCAGTTTCATTTTGAACGTCTCCCGAGACCTTGCAGTACACCGGACAGTCTCAGAGTCATTTGCAGAACCGGCTCCTGGGAGGTACAAAACAAAATACTCGGCTTTAAAAGATGCAACTAAATGGGTTGCCAAAAGAAGAAGACCGGAGTCCCCGTCTCTGTTTCTCGTCCCCTAAAGATGAGGACACTAGAGGCTTCTTTAGGTCCTTGAGTTCTCGGCTTCACCAACAGTCGTAGCCCAGTGGTGAGAGTCGCGCCTCTCATCAATGAGCTCCGGGGATCGAATCCCTGGACAAAAATAAATTATGTATGACCCTTATGGGTTTAGCACTTAGCTATAATTATAATAAACTCACGAAGTTTCTGCATGTCCTTGTAAGAGTTTTTAGCTTCTCCATGTCTCCAACAGCCCCAGAAAAATAACTCCCAGCGCATGATGGCGCTGAGATGAACGATCGCAGCTGCGCCTGAGCACGCGCATACACACAGAAAAAAATATTTTTACCACAAAGTTTTATTAATTTTTTGTATTTACACAAGTGCGTCTGATATAGACGATAAAAGTCCAACGATCATGTAATGAAATAGCTTTACCGGGAGAGAGCCGCGAGCTCACACGGCGTGACACCTTCGGTAGGCAAAGAAAACCATCGAAGTCTCCCCTGAGGATGATCAAGAGATCTGGAGAAGCGCTGTGAACACCCGCAACGCCACCGTCAGGAGCAGCAGCGTCAAGGGAAGCGGCTGCAGAGACCTGAAGCAGAGCGCAGATGTGGCCGCAGAGATGGTCAACGGGAGCAGCGACGCTGTGGAGCAGACACTGCTGTATAGGGAGTTGGAGGAGGCGAAGGTGGTAGTTGCCCCTCCACACAGCAGACATGGTGGGGCTGTGTTGGTCTGCATGGCTGCTGGATGTTCACCTAGAAAGAACACAGAACGACAGTGAGCATCTTTGATTCTCACCTATAAAGAAGACAAGATAACAGTGCACTTTTTTGTCCTCGTCTGCAAGAAACACAAGACTGCAACAGCCTTGTTCAACACAGTAATGATGCACAACACTGTTTTCAACTTAACACCGAGAAGTTGTTGAATAAGACACATGTGTAACACTTGGATATCTTCATTCACATGTGCAATAAAGATATCCAAATGACACACATATGTCTTATTTATCAGCTCCTAAAAGCGATGCAGACGTTATACACACACACACACACACACACACACACACACACACACACACACACACACACACACACACACACACACACACACACACAGGAGCTGTGACTCGACCCCAGCAACCACAACTACGTGGGTACACACAAACACTCTCTCACTCTCCTACCCCATCACTTCTTGAAGAAAATTAATAAAGAGTATAATTCCAAATACATCACATCAGCACGCGTTTCTCCCGCTGATTTTTTCTTTTTTTAAATACACTGAGGCAGTGGAAACATTTCCTCACTCTTGTCGAGACGCGATCCGGATCACCATTTATCACGCAAACCCACCAGTCAGGATCAGCGGCAGTGACAACACCTGTCAGTACTCCATGTTTACGTGAAGTGCTTGTGGCGTGAGTGGGATGGTGGTAGGGATGGGAGGAAAGGCTCTTGGTCCAAAGCCTTTTAATAG
>NC_091339.1:16422507-16425007 GCF_038502225.1 Cherax quadricarinatus | reverse complement strand
GACAACATCTCCCCGTGGGTCCTTAGAGAGGGAGCAGATATGTTGTGCGTGCCATTTACCACAATCTTCAACACGTCCCTGGAAACTGGGCAACTACCTGAGGTATGGAAGACGGCAAATGTAGTTCCCATTTTTAAAAAAGGAGACAGAAAAGAGGCACTAAACTATAGACCTGTGTCATTGACGTGTATAGTATGCAAAATTATGGAGAAGATTATCAGGAGGAGAGTGGTGGAGCACCTGGAACGAACAAGAGTATAAATGCCAACCAGCACGGATTCATGGAAGGCAAATCCTGTGTCACAAACCTTCTGGAGTTTTATGATAAAATAACAGAAGTAAGACACGAGAGAGAGGGGTGGGTTGATTGCATCTTCTTGGACTGCAAGAAGGCCTTTGACACAGTTCCTCACAAGAGATTAGTGCAGAAGCTAGAGCATCAGGCGCATATAACAGGAAGGGCACTGCAATAGATCAGAGAATACCTGACAGGGAGACAACAACGAGTCATAGTACGTAATGATGTATCACAGTGGGCACCTGTGACGAGCGGGGTCCCACAGGGGTCGGTCCTAGGACCAGTGCTATTTTTGGTATATGTGAACGACATGATGGAAGGGTTAGACTCAGAAGTGTCCCTGTTTGCAGATGATGTGAAGTTAATGAGGAGAATTAAATCTGATGAGGACCAGGCAGGACTTCAAAGAGACCTGGACAGACTGGACACCTGGTCCAGCAAATGGCTTCTCGAATTTAATCCTGCCAAATGCAAAGTTATGAAGATAGGGGAAGGGCACAGAAGACCACAGACCGAGTATAGGCTAGGTGGCCAAAGACTGCAAACCTCACTCAAGGAGAAAGATCTTGGGGTGAGTATAACACCGAGCATGTCTCCGGAAGCACACATCAACCAGATAACTGCTGCAGCATATGGGCGCCTGGCAAACCTGAGAACAGCATTCCGATACCTTAGTAAGGAATCGTTCAAGACACTGTACACCGTGTATGTCAGGCCCATACTGGAGTATGCAGCACCTGTTTGGAACCCGCACTTGATAAAGCACGTCAAGAAACTAGAGAAAATACAAAGGTTTGCGACAAGGTTAGTTCCAGAGCTAAGGGGAATGTCCTATGAAGAAAGATTAAGGGAAATCGGCCTGACCACACTGGAGGACAGGAGGGTCAGGGGAGACATGCTAACGACATATAAAATACTGCGTGGAATAGACAAGGTGGACAAAGACAGGATGTTCCAGGGAGGGGACACAGAAACAAGAGGCTACAATTGGAAGTTGAAGACACAAATGAGTCAGAGATATATTAGGAAGTATTTCTTCAGTCATAGAGTTGTAAGGCAGTGGAATAGCCTAGAAAATGACGTAGTGGAGGCAGGAACCATACACAGTTTTAAGACGAGGTTTGATAAAGCTCATGGAGCGGGGAGAGAGAGGGCCCAGTAGCAACCGGTGAAGAGGCGGGGCCAGGAGCTAAGACTCGACCCCTGCAACCACAAATAGGTGAGAACCACAAATAGGTGAGTACACACACACACACACACACACACACACAGGAAGTATTTCTTCAGTCACAGAGTAGTCAGGAAGTGGAATAGTCTAGGAAGTGAGGTAGTGCAACCATACATAGCTTTAAGATGAGTTATGATAAAGCTCAAGGAGCAGGGAGAGAGAGGACCTAGAAGCGTTTAGCGAAGAGGCGGGGCCAGGAGCTGAGTCTCAACCCCTGCAACCACAATTAGGTGAGTACACACAAGGAACTCAGAGAAAGGAGACACCAATAAGTGACCCTCACAGCAAAGGTCTTCAACTTATCCAATTAGAGCGCGTCCACAAAACAAATGGAAAAAAATATACGACTGTGATCTCCATATATATACATATAAAAATAAGGATAACAAGAGACACCGAATCACAGGCCAAAATCTAGAATATGTATTCCGTCAAAAAATCTGGAGAAAACTGTAAGGGAACTGGAGCATCTGAAGATTCCTAAGAGAAAACTGACACGGATTTAGTGATGGTAAAGTGTGTCTAGCTATCATGCTGGAGTTTTATGGCAGAGCTGGAGATGCAACATGAAAGAGGGGGTTAGGTGGATTGTAGAAATTAGTGGAACAGGCAGGGTTAAAAGCCTGAGTGCTCCTATGGCTCCGATTTCCTAAAAAAAAACAGAAGGCAGAGAGCAACAGTAAGGAATGAGACACCAGAATGGGTGAGAGTAACGAGTGGGGTCCAATAAGGATCAATAATATTACTGCCACTATTCATTATAGGTCATCAACTTCCAGAATTAACTGAATCTTACGTGCTACTGTTTACTGGTTTAAAAATGATCTAAACAAAGACAAGAAAGGAGAAAGCTAAACTCCAGCGAAACCTCAACACACCGCAGTTTGTGGTCCAACAAGTGGCATCTAGAGTTCGATCTTAAGATCATACGAACTGGACAATGTGAGGCGGAGAAAAGCTACAAATATTAGGAA
>NC_091339.1:16390007-16420007 GCF_038502225.1 Cherax quadricarinatus | reverse complement strand
TACAGCGATAACTTAGTCAATGCAGCGTGTGGTGTAGAAGTCGATTATTAATTCTAGGAAGGGAAAAAATGTCCTACCTAATACAAATAATGCGGCAGAAATGGCAAGGCTTACATGAAATATTAAAGGTAAAAAAATGCCTTTGAAATGGTGCTTTGCAGACGACTAATCCAAAAATGGCAAAAATCTGAAATCTGGATTGAACGACTTAAGCGAGTCCTCTAATGGGTAAAAGAATAGTAAACGACGGCCAAAGTAAGTTAGGTGTGTGCAAAGACGTGTAAGACAGCGCAAGTCTTGATTTTAGATGTTTCGCCCTCGACTGAGACCAGCCATAGCTATATCCTGCAGGTCAAATGAGACAAAGATCAGCCTTGTGTTTGGAGTACACCGAACATAGCATACAATAAAAGTTATTCCGAAACGTTTCGCCTACACAGTAGGCTCCTTCAGTCGAGTACAGAGGAGGCAGGTGAGGGACTGACCACCTCAAAACTAAGTCATCAAGGGTAATGGACTGATTACATCGTCTTTACGTCTTTAGTTCTGCTGCTTCCTCTATACTCGACTGAAGAAGCCTATTGTGTAGGCGAAACGTTTCAAAATAAAGTTACCTAACTATTGCACATTTGTTTTACTTAGCATACCATGGAAATCTTGAAAATCTGATATCTAATCTGGGTATCTTTACTGACAATATCTGATCTGGGTATCTTTACTGACGACGTTTCGCCATCCAGTGGCTTTATCATTACAGATTCTAAGACATAACTTGAAGACAAAAGAATGTTATGTCCTAGAATCTGTATTGATAAAGCCAGTGGATGGCGAAACGTCTGCAGTAAAGATTCTCAGATGTTTCACATGTGTCTTATTCATCTATGGACCATGAGATTTATACTTTACATCACTTCTTAATAAAAATCAGAGAGAACATGATAACACTTCACATGTTTGGAGATACATACAAAGTAGAGGAGAAAGAAGAAAATATTCAATCCTCCGGACCCTCCAGACGGGGGTATGGAGTGTCGTGACCCTGGCTATTGTATTGGGTATAAATAAAATAGCCAGGGACAGACTCTTTTAAATGGGAAGAAACAAACGAGGGGACGCAAGAGAGGGGAACCAAAATTCAAGTGAAGAGCATAAGACAGAATTCCTTCAGCGCTCGGGCAGCGAACAAATGAAATACACTAGGGAGGGATGGAGTGCTGCAGGCTAACTTCAGAAGAATTTTCGAAAATTTACATGATATAGCACAAAACGGCAAGGAAATAAAAGCCACTTTAGGTCGGAATAAAAACAGGAGCATAACCGAAGCCCAAGAAGTAGAGTTTAACCCCCACAGACACAACTAAGCCCGCACAGGCACACAAAAGTTTTAGGCCGGTATTCTCCAGCATCCCTCCATATTTTAGTGAATTCCTTCACCAAAACGTCTAAATAGAATTTTATTTTACTCGGTAAAAATTGCGCGCGTTATCCCCCGCTCTCTCACTCACTCACTCTCTCTCTCTCTCTCTCTCTTTGGAGACCTGTCTCTCTCTCTCTCTCTCTCTCACTCTCTCTCATTACCATGACGGTCATCTCAGTGTTCTCATTAGTAAATCCCTGAGGTTGTGTCGTCTCGCTGCCGATTTCCTATTATTCTCACCAGGTTCCGATCCTGGCGAATTTTCCATTATATGTTTTGACGAATTCCGGAAATATTTTAACTGACGACTGTTCTCTCTCTCTCTCTCTCTCTCTCTCTCTCTCTCTCTCTCTCTCTCTCTCTGGAATATTTTTGTACGGAACTCTTTCCGTCTCTTCTTTTGTTTTCAGTGTTTATATATACATATCTCTGTCTCCGTTCTTTCGTGGCGCACGAAAATGAAGGGCAGAGGTTTTTAAAACGGGTATTGCGTGTGAACCGAACCCAGGTGCGCAGTGCGCATTACCCCCGGGTGCGCAGTGCGCATTACCCTCGGGTGCGCAGTGCGTATGACACCCAGGTGCGCATGCGCATTACCCCCGGGTGCGCAGTACGAATGTCACCCGGGCGCGCAGTGCGCATTATCCCTCGGGTGCGCATTACCCCAGTACCACTGGATCACTGAACCATAAATCACTGGACCACTGGACCATTTTCTTTCAAAGACAGGTCTTGATGCCGGTGAAGAACTCTTGGTCACAGACCGAGCCACGGGGGCGCTGACCCCCCGAAACCCCCTCCGGGTATCTCCAGGTATACACTCAGTTTCCTTCGATCGAACCTAATTGACCTTCCATTCCTCAGGCGCTATGTGAGCCCTACGGATTTATCGCTTTCCCCCTGAACTTCATCGGCCACTCGAAACATCACGCTATCTTATCGACAGTAACACTTGGGTGTCTTTACTGTGGAAACGTTTCGCCCACACAGTGGCTTCATCAGTCCAATACCAAGAATGGTGAAGATCAGAAGGATATTGAGGTAATCAGTCCCTTATCTTGGAGTCGATGTAATTAGGACTGATGAAGGCACTGAGGGGCGAAACGTTCCCTCAGTAAAGATACCCACGTATTGCACATGTGTCTAATTTATCAACTTGGTGGTTCTCTTAACCTGTTATAGACACTTTTCTTACAGAAATCTGATATTCCAGCCAAGTAATACCTTGAAGATCTAATTCTTTCGTGTGGGTCTTCATATACATGTGAACGATGATTTATGGAAATATTCGTTTCGCTCTGCTAGATGTGTTTTTCTCCTGCAGTTCTTCGCTAAATTTTCGTGTGGATGTGTAAATGATTTGCAAAGGTGCTTTAAGGAGCTGTCTCTCTCTCTGTTTTCTTCGGTGTTTTATAAATAGCTGTGACACACACACACACACACACACACACACACACACACACACACACACATACACAGTATTTCTTCAGTCACAGAGTTGTCAGGAAGTGGAATAGTCTGGGAAGTGATGTAGTGGAGGCAGGATCCATACATAGGTTTAAGAAGAGGCATGATACAGCTCATGGAGCAGTAAGAGTGACCTAGTAGCTGCCAGTGAAGAGGCAGGAACAGGAGCTATGACTCGGCCCCTGCAACCAAAACTAGGTGAGTACACACACACACACACACACACACACACACACACACACACACACACACACACACACACACACACACACACACACACACACACACACACACACACACACACATACATCAGAGAGTGGGTGAGGAAAGAGGGTATGTACAGCAGGCAACGTGCCTATACAACAAGATCCTTAAACGGTAATGTACAGCAGGCAACGTGTTTATTCAAGATCCTTACACGGTAATGTACAGCAGGCAACGTGTCTATACACGATCCTTACACGGTAAATACCCACACTGTACTTACCACTGAGCACATGTACACGGATGGAGGCAGGCTTGGCGTTGGAGGGACTGCAGGTGTACTGTCCTGAGTTGTACACCTGGGCGTCCCCCAGGGTGAGACTGCTCACTGTGGTTCCATTCTCAAGCCTCACCGTCACCTGGACCTTTTCTACCTCGTAGTTAGCAACCTGGGAGGTGAGAGGACACCTGTTAGACAAGTGGGCTAGTGTTAGACAAGTGGGCTAGTGTTAGACAAGTGGGCTAGTGTTAGACAAGTGGGCTAGTGTTAGACAAGTGGGCTAGTGTTAGACAAGTGGGCTAGTGTTAGACAAGTGGGCCAGTGTTAAACAAGTGGGCTAGTGTTAGACAAGTGGGCTAGTGTTAGACAAGTGGGCTAGTGTTAAACAAGTGGGCTAGTGTTAGACAAGTGGGCTAGTGTTAGACAAGTGGGCTAGTGTTAAACAAGTGGGCTAGTGTTAGACAAGTGGGCTAGTGTTAGACAAGTGGGCTAGTGTTAGACAAGTGGGCTAGTGTTAGACAAGAGATAAAGTGCATTATGCAAGGGGGCAATTACTTTTAAAATCATGGGTAAGCACTAAGACCGAAGGGGTCATACGAATTAAGGAAAGGGAGAAGAGTAGTAGTAGTAGTAGTAGAAATATTAGTTGTAGTGGCTGTAGAAAAATAGTGGTAGTATTAGTATTAGTAGTAGTAGAAGTAGTAGCAATAGTAATAGTATTAGTAGTAATAGTAGCTGTAATGCTAGTAGAAAATTAAGTTATTATTAGTTGTAGTAATTGTATTGGTAATATTTTTAAAAAAATAGAAGTAGCGGTAGCAGTACAAGTAGTGCTAGTTCGCAGTAGTAGTAATAGTAGTAATAATGATCATAGATAAATAGTAGTAGTGGTAGTAGTATTAGTAACAGTAGCAGTAATAGTTGCATAAAAACAGTAGTAGTAATGATTGTAGAAAAATAGTGGTAGTTGTAGTTGTTGTAGTAATAGTATTAAAATAGTAGTAGTAGTAGTAGTAGTAGTAGCAGTAGTAGTAGTAGCAGTAATGGATATAGAAATATATTAGTAGTGGTAGAAGTAGTAGAATGATAATTAAAATCAATAAGTCTTAACCGGAAGCAAGACCACTCTTCTTGCTCTTCTTTACGAAGGAAGCAAGACCACTCTTCTTGCTCTTCTTTACGAAGGAAGCAAGACCATTCTTCTTCCTCTTCTTTACGAAGGAAGCAAGACCACTCTTCTTCCTCTTCTTTACGAAGGAAGCAAGACTACTCTTCTTGCTCTTCTTTACGAAGGAAGCAAGACTACTCTTCTTTCTCTTCTTTACGAAGGAAGCAAGACTACTCTTCTTCCTCTTCTTTACGAAGGAAGCAAGACTACTCTTCTTGCTCTTATTTACGAAGGAAGCAAGACTACTCTTCTTCCTCTTCTTTACGAAGGAAGCAAGACTACTCTTCTTCCTCTTCTTTACGAAGGAAGCAAGACTACTCTTCTTCCTCTTCTTTACGAAGGAAGCAAGACTACTCTTCTTCCTCTTCTTTACGAAGGAAGCAAGACTACTCTTCTTCCTCTTCTTTACGAAGGAAGCAAGACTACTCTTCTTCCTCTTCTTTACGAAGGAAGAAAGACCACTCTTCTTGCTCTTCTTTACGAAGGAAGCAAGACCACTCTTCTTCCTCTTCTTTACGAAGGAAGCAAGACTACTCTTCTTCCTCTTCTTTACGAAGGAAGCAAGACCACTCTTCTTGCTCTTCTTTACGAAGGAAGCAAGACCACTTTTCTTGCTCTTCTTTACGAAGGAAGCAAGACCACTCTTCTTCCTCTTCTTTACGAAGGAAGCAAGACTACTCTTCTTGCTCTTCTTTACGAAGGAAGCAAGACTACTCTTCTTCCTCTTCTTTACGAAGGAAGCAAGACTACTCTTCTTCCTCTTCTTTACGAAGGAAGCAAGACTACTCTTCTTGCTCTTCTTTACCAAGGAAGCAAGACTACTCTTCTTCCTCTTCTTTACGAAGGAAGCAAGACTACTCTTCTTCCTCTTCTTTACGAAGGAAGCAAGACTACTCTTCTTCCTCTTCTTTACGAAGGAAGCAAGACTACTCTTCTTCTTCTTCTTTACGAAGGAAGCAAGACTACTCTTCTTGCTCTTCTTTACGAAGGAAGCAAGACTACTCTTCTTGCTCTTCTTTACGAAGGAAGCAAGACTACTCTTCTTCCTCTTCTTTACGAAGGAAGCAAGACTACTCTTCTTGCTCTTCTTTACGAAGGAAGCAAGACTACTCTTCTTGCTCTTCTTTACGAAGGAAGCAAGACTACTCTTCTTCCTCTTCTTTACGAAGGAAGCAAGACTACTCTTCTTGCTCTTCTTTACGATGGAAGCAAGACTACTCTTCTTGCTCTTCTTTACGAAGGAAGCAAGACTACTCTTCTTCCTCTTCTTTACGAAGGAAGCAAGACTACTCTTCTTCCTCTTCTTTACGAAGGAAGCAAGACTACTCTTCTTCCTCTTCTTTACGAAGGAAGCAAGACTACTCTTCTTGCTCTTCTTTACGAAGGAAGCAAGACAACTCTTCTTGCTCTTCTTTACGAAGGAAGCAAGACTACTCTTCTTCCTCTTCTTTACGAAGGAAGCAAGACTACTCTTCTTCCTCTTCTTTACGAAGGAAGCAAGGCTACTCTTCTTGCTCTTCTTTACGAAGGAAGCAAGGCTACTCTTCTTCCTCTTCTTTACGAAGGAAGCAAGACTACTCTTCTTCCTCTTCTTTACGAAGGGAGCAAGACTACTCTTCTTCCTCTTCTTTACGAAGGAAGCAAGACTACTCTTCTTCCTCTTCTTTACGAAGGAAGCAAGACTACTCTTCTTCCTCTTCTTTACGAAGGAAGCAAGACCACTCTTCTTCCTCTTCTTTACGAAGGAAGCAAGACTACTCTTCTTCCTCTTCTTTACGAAGGAAGCAAGACTACTCTTCTTCCTCTTCTTTACGAAGGAAGCAAGACCACTCTTCTTCCTCTTCTTTACGAAGGAAGCAAGGCTACTCTTCTTCCTCTTCTTTACGAAGGAAGCAAGGCTACTCTTCTTGCTCTTCTTTACGAAGGAAACAAGACTACTCTTCTTCCTCTTCTTTACGAAGGAAGCAAGGCTACTCTTCTTCCTCTTCTTTACGAAGGAAGCAAGACTACTCTTCTTCCTCTTCTTTACGAAGGAAGCAAGACCACTCTTCTTCCTCTTCTTTACGAAGGAAGCAAGGCTACTCTTCTTCCTCTTCTTTACGAAGGAAGCAAGGCTACTCTTCTTGCTCTTCTTTACGAAGGAAGCAAGGCTACTCTTCTTGCTCTTCTTTACGAAGGAAGCAAGGCTACTCTTCTTGCTCTTCTTTACGAAGGAAGCAAGACTACTCTTCTTCCTCTTCTTTACGAAGGAAGCAAGACTACTCTTCTTCCTCTTCTTTCGAAAGGAAGCAAGGCTACTCTTCTTCCTCTTCTTTACGAAGGAAGCAAGGCTACTCTTCTTGCTCTTCTTTACGAAGAAAGCAAGGCTACTCTTCTTGCTCTTCTTTACGAAGGAAGCAAGGCTACTCTTCTTGCTCTTCTTTACGAAGGAAGCAAGGCTACTCTTCTTGCTCTTCTTTACGAAGGAAGCAAGGCTACTCTTCTTGCTCTTCTTTAGGAAGGAAGCAAGGCTACTCTTCTTGCTCTTCTTTACGAAGGAAGCAAGGCTACTCTTCTTCCTCTTCTTTACGAAGGAAGCAAGGCTACTCTTCTTGCTCTTCTTTACGAAGGAAGCAAGGCTACTCTTCTTGCTCTTCTTTACGAAGGAAGCAAGACTACTCTTCTTCCTCTTCTTTACGAAGGAAGCAAGACTACTCTTCTTCCTCTTCTTTACGAAGGAAGCAAGGCTACTCTTCTTGCTCTTCTTTACGAAGGAAGCAAGACCACTCTTCTTGCTCTTCTTTACGAAGGAAGCAAGACCACTCTTCTTGCTCTTCTTTACGAAGGAAGCAAGACCACTCTTCTTGCTCTTCTTTACGAAGGAAGCAAGACCACTCTTCTTGCTCTTCTTTACGAAGGAAGCAAGACCACTCTTCTTGCTCTTCTTTACGAAGGAAGCAAGACCACTCTTCTTGCTCTTCTTTACGAAGGAAGCAAGACCACTCTTCTTCCTCTTCTTTACGAAGGAGGCAAGACCACTCTTCTTCCTCTTCTTTACGAAGGAAGCAAGACCACTCTTCTTCCTCTTCTTTACGAAGGAAGTGAAAGCGAAGTGAAAGAAATAAGAAGGGGAAACAGAAAGAAATATCCAGATAACAGGAGAGACGGGAGACATGCTTATGTAAGACGAGAACTGAGAGGAATGCACATGTCATTAAGTATTTGTGAGCGCAAGCGTGTAAGTAATTGCTAGTGTGCTTAACACACACACACACACACACACACACACACGCACACACATAAAGGTGGCAGGAAACACAGGAAAGAATAACAGAGATGTGTTTGTAGCCCCGTCAATTGAGTGGCTCTGAGGTCTCTGAAGGGCTCTTGATCCGATGAAGTAGAGCTGCCTCTCCTTTTCCTTGAACGGAATGTGATTGCCTCCAATTACCCATATTAAGAGATAATTACCCAGGATAAACGCAGATATTAAGAGAGAATTACCCAAGATAAAATAATGCACGACTCAAGAAATCGTAATGACACGATTGCAAACAAACCGTACCCCTAGCCGGGATTGAACCCGTGGTCAGAGAGTCTCAAAACTCCAGCCCGTCATGTTGACGGCAGTGAAGGGACTTGAGCTAGATTTCGTCACGGCCACGCTAGCTGGAGATTCGTCTGTAAAAACTTGCATTTGTGGTCACAGAGGTGCCTGTGCTAACCTTCCTATGGTGTAGAAATATACCTAGTTGGATGAATCTTATTGTGGCTAGCTGGTCTAGTGGCTAACGCGACGGGCTGGAGTTTTGAGACTCTATGACCGCGGGTTCAATCCCGGCCGGGGGTATGGTTTGATAAAATAATGCAGCACGGGAAATGATCCAGGATATAACAACATACTAAGGGGAGATATGACAAGGGCCAAACCAGCATATCCAGAGAGAATTATCCGGGATTTAACAACACACGATAAAAATGTGAATCCGGCTGATTAGATGATCCGTGAACGGTGTGTGTGTTTACTTTGTGATGAATCCGACTCATCCGTGCTGATAACATACTCATCGAGGCATCAAATATTGGCTATTTCAATGAACACAAATTTGGCTTGCGTAAATGAGTTTCCAGTAGTCTAGAAATAATAATCACTTAAAACCTTAATTTTTAAAGGGGTGGACCGGTAAGCCAGCGGGAGGCCTCAGTCAAATGACCAAAAGCTCCAAAGACGGGTCATCATCTGACTAAGACCCGCGTCAGGAAACACTTGTCCTGTTTCCTGACAAACCTTACCTAACCTAACCTAGGAATAACACAATGATTTTCCCCCCATTTGTCTGGGAGGATACTTTCGTAAAACCGAGACAAAAATCACTTGATTTGTGTAAATTAATTCAGTTATTGTCAGTTACTTGGAAAAAATTATATATGGCGATTAAAAGTCCAAAAAACTGTAGTGTCTGAAGATGGTGTTTGAAGAACGGAATGATTAGTGATTAATGGCGTTAATGAGGACTCTGTAAGGTTGCTTGACACCTGTTTACCACCTGTCAAGACATATCTGTTTGGAATCATTGTTCCAGTCACGGTATTGTGCCTTCTTGTTCTATACTGATATACATATACAGAATACACCGACATACACCTCACGTTGTATACATCTGCTTAAATTTATCAACGTATAACTACAAAAAAATATTAACAAAATTTAACCATGCTAAAATTTATCAGAATAATATAACTTCTTCTAAAAGTAATCAACATATCGAGTTAAAATTAATCAGCATAAAATAACATTGTTTAAGATCTTCAGAAAGTAACTCATTTTATTAAACAGTGAATAAACTAGGGCATAAACCAGGACATAAACCAGGACATAAACCAGGACATAAACCAGGCCATAATGATCGTATTTAACAAGGTAATTTATCAAGATAATCTCACCTTGTTGACACAAAAAAATAAACTTGGCTACCCTGTAAACCACAAGATCCAAGCTAAACCGATTAAAGCTTCTGGGGTTTAATGACAGTGAAAGCCTTCTAGCCTCTCCCCTCTGCCACGTTTCCTCCTTTTCCCCATTCCCCTCAGCTTCCCCTCTCTCTCACCTTCTGCTCGTGGTACCATAGAAGGAAGTCTGAAGGCGTTGGGGCGTCTCTAACCTGACAGGTTAGACGGAGAGTTGAGCCTCTGTCCAGGTAGAGCTCTCTTCCTGCCGTGATCACCGCTCGTGGCTCTAAAAGTGTGAGAGAGAGAGAGTGAATTAGAGCTATATTGAACCTTGTCCCACGACTCTGTAGGGAAGGAGAGAGAGAGAGAGAGAGAGAGAGAGAGAGAGAGAGAGAGAGAGAGAGAGAGAGAGAGAGAGAGAGAGAGAGAATTAGCGCTATATTGAACCTCGTCTCACGACTCTGTAGGGAGGGAGAGAGAGAGAGAGAAAGAAAGAAAGAAAGAATTAGAGCTATTCTGAACTTCGTCCCACGACTCTGTAGGAAGGGAGAGAGAGATAGAGTTAGAACTGTCTTTCTTCATCGCTATCTGAGATCTGTAAAGAAAGTAAGCTACTTTGTAAATAAATGATTTAAAATACAGACAAGTTGATAAATGAGACACTTGTGACATCTGAGTGTATTTATTCTGAAAACGTTTCGCCAACAAGTGGAGAAAGGTGACTACAGCCTTGAATCTATAGAGTTATCTTTCTCGATCTTGCAGTCACAGTCGTAGTAATTGCAGTAGTAGTAGTAGTAGTAACTGCTGTAGAACGATAGTTTTAATAATATTAATAGTAATAACAATAATAGTCGTAGGAAAAATAGTAGTAGTAATAGTAGTAGTTGTTGTAGTAGTAGTAATAGTAGTAGTTGTTGTAGTAGTAGTAAGAAAACTAGTATCAACAAATAGTAGCAGTTGTAGTAACAGTCGATACACGACCTTATTTATTCTGACGATTAAGACATATGTGCAACACTTGGGTGTCTTTATTGCCAGAACGTTTCGCCAACAAATGGCTTCGTCAGTCCGGTACAGAGATGAATGGTGGCAGATGAGAAGGAGTTTGAGGTAATTAGTCCCTCAACCTGGAGTCGATGTGTTCAGTCCATTAATCTTGATCACAATTTGATGGACTCAACACATCGACTCCAAGCTGAGGGACTAATTACCTCAAACTCCTTCTAATCTTCCACCATTCAACTCTGTATTGGACTGAGGAAACCTCACGTTGGCTTAACGTTTCCACGAGTCACTTCTCTTATCTACTTATTTAACTCTCCCTAATAAACCATCGCTGAACACCAATAAATTCCAATCACTCCCTAACTATCCATTTCCTATTATTACCCAAAAAAGACCGTTCTAACTGTAGCTATACTTACTACAAAATATAAGGCCCAACTACCTCACTTGTACCTATATCCACTAGTAAGTGATCCATTATCCCTCAGCTTTCACTCTGATAGCAGACATGTTGCTAGATAGCGTGTCCGTGTCCTGGGATATTACTTTGTAATGGCTTCCGTGTCAGAGATTTAAATGTGCATCAGTGTACTACAGAATTGTAGCCCAATTAAGTTTTTCGAAAGAGGAGGAGAAACAAGGATATGATTATTATTATTATTATTATTATTATTATTATTATTATTATTATTATTATTATTATTATTATTATTATTATTATTTTTATTATTATTATTGTCATTATTATAATTATTATCGTTATTATCATTATTATTATTGTCATTATTAATATTATTATTGTTATTATTATTATTATTATTATTATTATTATTATTATTATTATTATCATCATCGTCATGATCATCATTATTAATTTAAGCACTAAAGGTCATACAGAAATAGTGAAATAATATTTTATTGTAAAAAAACAAGGTGTAAATATGAAGAGAAATGGTAAAAAAACACGAAGAAAAACAATACATCATTGTATTATATACAAAATGCAGTATACTGTATTGCTGCGTCACTTTTCCAGTTGTAAATATTTAAATTAAATAATAATTCGGTTAAGAATAAAAGCGGGATGTGAGTAGTGGGTTACAGTGTTTAATAGTCATGAGAGAGAATATTTAGGAAATTTTGTAAATAAAGATTAATTGTTTTGGGAAACAGGAAAGTTGGAGGGAGGGAGAGAGAGAGAGAGAGAGAGAGAGAGAGAGAGAGAGAGAGAGAGAGAGAGAGAGAGAGAGAGAGAGAGAGAGAGAGAGAGAGAGAGAGAGAGAGAGAGAGAGAGAGAGAGAGAGAGAATTGTCGAAGGTGTAGAAGGAAAGTGGTAAAAGTAGAGCATAGACAGAGACGTGAGATTTCAATGTGTTGTATTGCTTTTTTATAGCAGAAGTTGTAAAGAAGTGAAGGTTAATGTCTCACTGGCGTGGTCATAAAAGATAACTAACGAAATACAAAGCGACACTTGCCACGGTTGATGTTTGCTGATGACAGCGTTTTTGAGGAAGTCAGAACTAGAGGATCCAGACAAGTTCAGAAGACGAAATTAAAAGCTAATACAGAGAAGAACGAGACAATGAGAGAACGTAGATTAGGTTAGGTTAGATAAAACTCGTCAGGAAGCATGACAAGTGTTTCTGGACGCGGGTCTTAGTCATATGATGACCCGTAGCTGGAGCTTTTGGTCATCTGACCGAGGCATTCAGCTGGCTTACCAGTCCACCCCTTTAAAATTTATGGTTGTGATTACTTAATACGTAGATGCATAAGAAATAAGAGTTTAATCACTTTAGAAGGAAGAACTATGGAGGAATAAAATGCGTTTAAAACACATAAGGAGGATGAATATGTCGGAAGCTGCGCCGGTGAAGGATGAGGAAATGAACAGATGAGAGAAAAAAAAATATCTGTGGAAAAAATTGTGACGATGAATAAAAAAAAATATATCCGAGTACAGAGGTGTCGAGTCTTCTGTGATGTTGTGATTAATGTCATCGACTGTTGGTGCAGCGAGGAGTAGGCTGGAGGCGGCAGTGTCAGACACTATCAAATAAGAACACTATGTGAATATTATGCCAAGAATAAGGAACACATTAGAAGACGGTGTGTTGTGTATAAAGGAAGTATATATATATATATATATATATATATATATATATATATATATATATATATATATATATATATATATATATATATATATATATATATATATATATATATATATATATACATACACACGCACACACACACGTTTGGAACCCACACATGACCAAACACGTTAGGAAATTAGAGAACGTGCAAAGGTTTATAACTAGACTAGTCCCGGAGCTAAAGGATATGTCCTACGAGAAGAGGTTAAGAAAAATCGACCTAATGACATTGGACGATATATAAAATATGGAGGGGAATCGACAAGGTGGACAGAGACGGGTTGTTCCAGAGACGAGACACAGCAACAAAGGGTTAAAACTTAAAGATTCAGCTGAGTCACAGGGGTGTTAGGAAGTACTTCTTCAGTCATAGAGTTGTCAAGAAGTGGAATAGTCTGGAGAGCGAAGTAGTGGAGGCAGGATATATGCATGACTTTAAGAAGAGGTATGATAAAGCTCATGGAGCAGGGAGAGAGTGACCTAGTGGTGACAAGTGAAAAGGAGGGGGCCGGAGCTATGACTCGACCCCTGCAACCACAATTAGGTGAGTACACACACACGGACATGCACACACACACACACACACACACACACACACTGGGGCCAGGAGCTATGAATCGACCCCTGCAACCACAGTTAGGTGAGTACACACACACACACACACACACACACACACACCGGGGTCAGGAGCTATCACTCGCCCCCTGGAACCACAGTTACGTGAGTACACACACCTGGGCCAGGAGCTATGACTCACCCCCTGCAACCACAGGTGAGTACACACACACAGGGGCCAGGAGTTATCACTCGCCCTCTGCAACCACAGGTGAGTGCACACACACCGGGACCAGGAGCTATAACTCGCTTTCTGCAACCACAGTTAGGTGAGTACTCATACACAGGGGCCAGGAGTTATCACTCGCCCCCTGCAACCACAGGTGAGTACACACACACCGGGGCCAGGAGCTATGACTCGCCCCCTGCAACCACAGTTAGGGGAGTACACACACACACACACACACACACACACACACACACACACACACACACACTCACATACACACACCGAGGCCAGGAGTTATCACTCGCCCCCTGCAACCACAGGTGAGTACACACACACACCGGGGCCAGGAGCTATGACTCGCCTCCTGCAACCACAGTTAGGGGAGTACACACACACACACACACACACACACACACACACACACACACACACACACACACTCACACACACACATACACACACCGAGGCCAGGAATTATCACTCGCCCCCTGCAACCACAGGTGAGTACACACACACACCGGGGCCAGGAGCTATGACTCGCCTCCTGCAACCACAGTTAGGTGAGTACACACACACACACACACAAACCACTTCTTCAGCTGCAGAACACATTAACCTGACTCACGTAAATTTACCCCCTGAAACATGTCGACAAGGTCTCTTTTTTATGCAATTAGTGTAGGAATATAATTTTCCAGCCTAATTAGTTTGCTGTTAGTTAAGGCTTTCTATTGGCAGGAAAACTTCTCCGTAATGGACCAAGCTGTACTCAGACGGATTAGTGATTTGAGGAGGAAGATCCGCAAGGATTTGTACCAAATGTAGTTTGCATGCAAGGATACCCACGTGGATTGGAGTCCAGACCACCTAACATGCAGGGAGATCTACAAGGATTGGAATCCAGACCACCTAACATGGAGGAAGATTTACAAGGATTGGAAACCCGACCAACTAACATGCAGGGAGATTCACAAGGATTGGAACTCAGACCGTCTAACATGCAAGAAGATTTACAAGGATTGGAACCCAGACCACCTAACATGGAGGAAGATTTGCAAGGATTGGAATTTAGACCACCTAATATGGAGGAAGATTTGCAAGGATTGGAACCCATACCATCTAACATGCAGGAAGATCCACAAGGAGTGGAACCCATACCACCTAATAAGGAGGAAGATTTACAAGGAATGGAATCCAGACCACCTAACATGCAGGAAGATCCACAAGCATTGGAATCCAGTTCACCTCACATACAAAAATACCTACAAGGATTGCAACCCGGTCTACCATACAGGCAAAAATATCCACAGAACTTCCAAATTAATCCACCTAACATGCCAGAAAATATATATGCCCAAGGTTGCGAACCTAAATCATCTTACAGGCAGAGATATTCACAGGGGGGATGGGAGCGGGGGAAGGCTCCAATCCAGTGCACTTTCCAAGTGAGGGCCAAAAAATAACCAAGATATCACGAACGACTTGCAATATATTCAGAAATCCTCTGCGTTGGAAGCCTTCTTCAAAAATTACTTTTTTAATGGATGCAGAGCTTTTGGAATATATATATATATATATATATATATATATATATATATATATATATATATATATATATATATATATATATATATATATATATATATATATATATATATTTCGTGCCGAATAGGCAGAACTTGCGATCTTGGCTTAAATAGCAACGCTCATCTTGCCATATAGGACAAGTGAAAATTTGTGTATGCAATAATTTCGCAAAAATCATTCTGAACCTAACGAAAAAAATATGTTTCACTGTATTTGTTTAGTATTAAATTATTGTAAACAAATCTAAAATATATTTAGTTGGGTTAGGCTAAAATAAATTGCTCTTGTTATAATAAGGTTAGGTAAGTTTTCTAAGTTCCTTTTGGTGCAAAATTATAAATTTTTACAGCAACATTAATGAAAAAAATATATCTTTAAACGTATAATAGAAAATTTTAGAAAGGACTTAATTTTAAATGAGTTCTTGCTAATTGGCCAGTTTTACCTATTAGGCACGACATATATATATATATATATATATATATATATATATATATATATATATATATATATATATATATATATATATATATATATATATATATATATATATATATATATATATATATATATATATATACATATATATACATATATTTATTTATTTATCTATTTATTTATTTTAGGGAGGGGTCGAATGAGTTCTCTAACACATTCTGAGATACCATGCGGAGGCTTTCACAAAATTACTTTTGTAATGGGAGCAGAGATCTCCTCCCTCCTTCGTCCTCCCACTCCAAAAAAAAAAAAGAGATTTTACAAAATGACTTCTGCAGCATCTTCAAAGATATCTCCCGAAGATCCCTGCAAGGTTACACCAGTAATGTATTCACAGAGATTGCCCAACAAGATTGTTTGAAACTTCCTCAGCCTCATCTCTTAAAACTTTCTTCATATCCTTAGCATCGCTTTCTCTCTGTCTCTCTCTCTCTCTCTCTCTTTCTCTCACTCTCTCTCTCTCTTCCTCTCCCTTTACAGACGATTTAACAAGGTTAGGTTTTGAGCTCCTAATTTTATTTACAAGCTAAGAGCTGCTAATTACATCATCTTACTTTAAATCTTTTTTATTATTATGAGACATACAAATAGGGAACAGAATGAAGTTGGAGCCATCTATGGACCAGAAATTTCATTTTATCAACTGACTTTATTTCACTGCTGTAGTTATGCTGCAGAAACATGTTAGAGACTTGAGTCATCCTAAGAATAAACAATCTCAGATGTAGTGATGCTGTATCTCTGAGTGAAGTTTGGCAGAACTAAACCAGTTACCACCTAAGTGATCTGGCCGTTTATGGGTACAATACATACATTAAGGACGGAAAATTAAAAAAAAAAAACAGGGTGTCGTTGCCCTGTACATACAAGAAACTAAACTCAATCAGGACAGATAGACAGTTATATTTCTCATTGTATGTTGAAATCACCAAAATGATGATAAAACTAAATTTGAAACTAAAGAACATTGTATAGCCTTGTATGATGAAATTAATAGTTGAAAATAATGATACCATTATGTGAAGACTTCACTATTATTACTATATAAAAAGCCAATTGTTATGCAGAGCATTTCGGGAAGACTTAGGTCAATTTTTGTTCCCAGGATGCGACCAACACCAGTCAACTAACCTGTGCCTATTTTACTGCTAAGTGAACAAGGACAGCAGGTGTCTTAAGGAAACACGTCCTAATGCTTCCACACGTGCAGGGGATCGAAACACGGACCTCAGTGTGAGAGTTGAGTGCGCTGCCAATCGAGCTACGGGACACCTAATGATTCTAATGTCAATTTAAGCAACGCAACTGGATATCAGAAAAGAAAACTGAGACACATGTACGTATGTATTGTATCCCTTTGGTCTAATAATACGACAGTATTACTTATCCAACATGTCACAATAACCGGCTTTGTCCTCAGTATGAAAATCAACTTTATTAATTCATGTGAAGATGTGCGAATCACTCACCAAAGCTGATCATAATATTGTATACTTTAAAGTGAATGTAATTTTTAACGTCGTGGTCAACATATCAACAGACTACTACGTCATCAATTCCCTTGCAGATCTTTAAGAGAAAGGGGGTTAGCAGGGGCTTAATTGATGGACGTGTCACGGACCGGGTGGGAGTTGAACCAGGGCAGGGGATTCTGAAAACCTGCAGGCCAGTGCGCTAACTACTCGGCCTGGTACACGTACCGGACTGTGAGTTGCAGGTCTCGCCTGACGTGGGTTCAACGGTGTCCGGGGAAAAAAAAAAGGTCACGGAAAATAAGTCACAATTTTGGCTATGAAAATAAGTCACTGGGGAAAAAAAAGCCACATTTTATTTTGGTAAGGTCAGTTTGACTTTTGTCCTACTTTTTTTTCTGTGACTTATTTTCTATGACTTTTTTTCTGTGATTTTCTCTGTGACCTATTTTCTGTGACCTTTTCTCTGTAACCTTTTTCCTGTGACTTTTTTTCTATGGCTTTTTTGTGATCTTTTCTGTGACCTTATTTTCTGTGACCTTTTTTCTGTAAGGTTTTCTCCTGTGACTTTTTTCTGTGACCATTTTCCTGGATCCAGGTTCAAGCACCAACCGTTCCGTGATTCGTTGGCAATTATCTTATTACGATTTCGTGATGTTAGACGTGAGTGGTGCAGATGAGTTGTGTCTGTAAATTGCATAGCGAAGTACGAACCCCCGTCTGAAAAGGACCACTTGCAATGTTTCGCCCTGAGGGGTTTCATCGGTCCTAATCAGGACTGATGGAGCCACTCATTGCGAAACGTTTCACTTTTTAAAAAAAAATAGTGAACTGCAACGCACATTTCCTCTTCCACAGCTCAAAATGTGGAAAAGAAAGATATGTTAAGTTCAAAATACAGAGGAACAGAGAGAAGCGAATAATTTTAGGGGAAACATCAGCAAATTCATAACAGTGAGAGAATGAGTATAAACCATTGAAATAAATTTTGAATGAGCATGAAACTGAGGTCTATCTACTTACAAATACCTACAAGAGAGACATGCAACAGTGGGGTATCTTTATTGTTGAAACGTTTCGCCTACGCAGTAGCTTTCTTCAGTCAAATACAGAGGTAGCAAGTGTAGTAGTGATATGGAGAAATAGTATTTGAGGCGGTCAGTCCCTTAGCCTGGAGAAGAATTCAGTCTGGAACTGATTACATCATCTTCATTTCACTACTACACCTGCTCTCGCTATGTGACTGAAGAAACCTACTGTGTAGGCGAAACGTTGCAACAATAAAGATACCCAACTGTTGCATATGTGTCTTAATCATGAGGGGGTGTGGGTGGGTGTGAGTTGGACCTGACTACCTTGGGCTACTAGGTCCTGACTAGGTTAAGGCATTGGCTTCAGCCGGTGGTAGAACTGGACCTGCCTCGCATTGGCCAGTAAATCTGCTGCAGTGTTCCTTCTTATGTTCTTATAACCTACAGAGAAAATGCAAAACAATTACAAAGGGTAACAAACGTTCCCTGGATACAAGTAATCTCTCAAAACAATAAAAACAAATAAAGAACATTTTTTAAAGGAGTAAAAACGAGAGAGTTCAAACCTGCAATAGGACTTTTATTCGCCAGTGGCGGTGCAATAAAGTTTACCAATAAAGAAAGGACTTAACTTACACGCCTGGAAACGCACCCGATACACCTAACTCACCTCACTTGTTTTCAAGAAATCGAGAAACTCTGCCGGTAAAATCGGCACTGAGATTGCAATCAATTTCCTCATAAAGTAGAAAGCTAATGAATACATATTCAGCTTCCCAGGAAATTCACTAATATTCATTAAATCTAGAAGGCAAGGTGATAACATAACAAGGCATAATACCGTGACTGGAACAATACACAGATAACCCGCTCATAGAAGAGAGGAGCTGACGACGACGTTTCGGTCTGAATTGGACCATTTACGAAGTCACAAACACCTGAACATTGTAAACGGCAGGCACATGAACACTGTAAATGGCAGACACATGAGTACATTAAACGGTGGAAGCCTGAGCACTGTAAACGGTGGAAGCCTGAGCACTGTAAACGGTGGAAGCCTGAGCACTGTAAACGGTGGAAGCCTGAGCACTGTAAACGGTGGAAGCCTGAGCACTGTAAACGGTGGAAGCCTGAGCACTGTAAACGGTGGAAGCCTGAGCACTGTAAACGGTGGAAGCCTGAGCACTGTAAACGGTGGAAGCCTGAGCACTGTAAACGGTGGAAGCCTGAGCACTGTAAACGGTGGAAGCCTGAGCACTGTAAACGGTGGAAGCCTGAGCACTGTAAACGGTGAAAACCTGAGCACTGTAAACGGTGGAAGCCTGAGCACTGTAAACGGTGGAAGCCTGAGCACTGTAAACGGTGGAAGCCTGAGCACTGTAAACGGTGGAAGCCTGGGCACTGTAAACGGTGGAAGCCTGGGCACTGTAAACGGTGGAAGCCTGAGTACTGTAAAGGATGGAAACCTGGGCACTGTAAACGGTGGAAGCCTGGGCACTGTAAACGGTGGAAGCCTGGGCACTGTAAACGGTGAACACCTGAACACCGATGTGGTTGCTGGGCTACACCACAGACTATGTACATCATTTATTGTAGCATGACGTTTGACGTGATGGCGCGCCACTAAACCAATGTGGCACTATAATGTCACTATGATGGCACCATAATATCACTATGACACCATAACGGCACTAAGTTAGCACCATATTCTCTTTTATGGCAGCATATTCTCTATTGTGGCACCATATTCTCTATTGTGGCACCTTAGTCTCTATTATGGCACCATAGTCTATTATTGCACCATAATGGCACTATGAAGGGAAACCATGATGCTTGCTGAGTGCAACATTAATCTGGCTTCAGAAACTGATGTTTCTCTCTTCTTTTTTTCCTCTCTTCTCTTCTCCATTCTCTTCATCCCCCTTTTTCACTTTTATCTTTCATTCTTTTTCTCTCCTTCCTCCTTTATCGTCCTCTTTCTCACTCATATTCTATTCCTCCTCGCTTCCCCTCTCTTTCTTTTACTTTCTGTCTCTGTCTCTGTTTTCTCTTCTCTTCTCTCTCTCTCTCTCTCTCTCTCTCTCTCTCTCTCTCTCTCTCTCTCTCTCTCTCTCTCTCTCTCTCACTCCGTCCCTTACCTACGCGTCCTCTACCTCGTTTCTTTATCTCCCCTTCCTTACTCTTTCTCCCCCACGCCATTTAACCTCCCTGCCGCCACTTCTTCCTTTCCCCTATCATCTCCCCTTAACCCAAGCAATCACCCCCCTCTCCCATGCCGCCCCTCCCCACCTTGCTGTGAGAAGATAATGATAAAGTCAATGATAAGAACACCTGGAAGCCCATGATGAGGAAATTATGAGGGTGATGAGAAATAAATGATAAGCTACTCTCTCTCTCTCTCTCTCTCTCTCTCTCTCTCTCTCTCTCTCTCTCTCTCTCTCTCTCTCTCTCTCTCTCTCTCTCTCTCTCTCCCAGAAATTTCAATACGTTCCTTCCCCATGAACCGAGGGTTTATGAACCTATGGGAGCATGTAATGACGGTCCATTTTATTGTATTTTCTACACTCTTCAGTCTCTTGAAGCCGGCAAGTGCTCGTCTTCCCCCATCCCTGCTGTAATGGGGGCAGCTGTCAGCCAGTGGGGAAGCACTCGTGTAATTCCACTGCACCTGTTTGTCATCTGTCCAGGCTTGCGAGGTTATTCCATCTTTAAGCTTTTGGTTGTTATCGGATCTACATAGTTGGAGCGGATCTCTTATTGCTGGGCATCTGTTGTTTCATGACTTTTTTTCATGTTAACCTCGTCTTGCCTTGCAATTTTTTGCCTCAGATCTGCAGCAAACAAAACCATGGTACCCTAGTCGTTCTGTCGATGCACTGCCGCAGATACACCTGTGCTCGGTGAGGACGCGGCAAGGCCAAGAGCCATACCAGTACAAATGGTCTGTGGGCCGAGGCATGTACCTAGGGATTAATTAGGGACAGCCAGCAGAAAATCCCCAACATGGAGCTTCCGTTGACAGGAGGCAAGATATGTCCTGCCTGACACGAATTCTCCAGCATTGTTGAAGCTATGTTCACTACTGGGCTATACTAACGAGAGTGCTTGTAGTTGTTGGTAAAAACTGATCTGGATGAGGTGTTTGTTAAAGTATGCCAGAGCCTAGCTCCATTAATGAGTACTTGGGTTGTGAACACCAGCACTGGGATTGAGGTGGTCAGGGAGAATGACTAGTACAAATTTGTTGGACGCCACGCACGAAGTCCGAAGTACTGGCTGAGATAACCTGATAAATGAACTCCTTCCAGTCTGAGTGAGAATGTAGCTTGATCCACACTGACACTCATCTACAGAAAGTCATTTATTGTAACCATAAGCATAATTTTTAAAAGGGTGAACCGGTAAGCCAGCTGAAGGCCTCGGTCAGATGACCAAAAGTTCCAGCTGTGGGTCAGGCAAAACTTGTCCTGTTTCCTGACAACCTTGCCTAACCTAACCTAGCGCTGAAAAAAACCATGTGAAACTCGACTCCTTGAAACTGTCTTTTTCATTTACTTTTGGATTGTCATATGATGGGGGTTGTATCTTAGGAAATATGTAACTCCCTGGAAGATCAAGTACTTAGTGAGAAAGTGCGAGGTCCAGGCTCCCTAATCTTTCTTGTCCTCAAAACATCATTAGCATTAGTTCCTAGAGGTGCTCCAAGGAGGATGCTACCAGTGGAGCATTGGCTGACACACCTGATACTATGGATCTCAGTGTATCGATGCCTTGCTGGCTAGCTGAGATGATTTCACATTTGTGTTGAATGAGGACGAGACCCCTGACTGGTTTCCGTGTTATCATATCAAGATCTGCTAATATAGACTGCTTTGCGTCCGCCCGTGCGCCGTCATCCAGGAACCAGATGTTTAGTTCACTGCTCAGTCTGATACCGATTTCCTCAACAGACCTAACCGCTAAGAGCAATGGGGGAAGAGAGGATCCTCCCCCCACCTTGTTGAACACCATATGATGAAGTAATGGCATGCCTCTCAAACAGAAGTCTTGACTCCTTGAATGTGGGTTTTTCGTGATATATATATATATATATATATATATATATATATATATATATATATATATATATATATATATATATATATATATATATATATATATATATATATATATGTATGTATGTATATATATATATATATATATATATATATATATATATATATATATATATATATATATATATATATATATATATATATATATATATATATATATATATATATATATATATTCTGTACCGTGAGTTACCGTAGTCTCGTATTTCCTCGCCTCCTCCCCATTACCATGAGAATATTTATCGTAAAATTTAATAAATGGGAAGAAACGTGCTGGGAATTTAAAGGAAAATGCAAGAATATTAAATTTATAGTCGAGGCTATTGTTTAGAACATATACATATATATATTTCCTCTTTCTTGGATACCTTAAGAAATATTAATATATTATTATTATATTTTTATTACTTTATTATTATTATTATTATTATTATTATTATTATTATTATTATTATTATTATTATTATTATTATTATTATTATTATTATTATTATTATTATTATTATTATTATTATTATTATTATTATTATTTCGTTTTTAACATCTGTCGCAATTATTACTTCAATGATAAAAATTTATTATCTTAAATTAAAAAAGTTCTAATATTTTAACATATTTATTTCGTTTATTGAGAGAGAGAGAGAGAGAGAGAGAGAGAGAGAGAGAGAGAGAGAGAGAGAGAGAGAGAGAGAGAGAGAGAGAGAGAGAGAGAGAGAGAGAGAGAGAGAGAGAGAGAAAGAGAAAGAAACAGAAGAAAATACAAAAAAAAGACATCACACGGAAAGGAATAAGAAGAAAACAATAAAGAAGAGAGAAAAGGAAAGGGGAGAGGGGAAAGAAGGAGGCAATGAAGAGGGGATGATAGATGCATAGAGAAAGAATGATTAGTACTCAGTGGGTACTCAGGTGGAGGTGAGTACCCACTGTAAACAGAGAAACGTTGCTACCCTCCACCAGCTGGCTTTGCCTAAGTGCATAATCGTCAATTTGGCCTCAACGAAAAGCCACCTGGGACCTGCCTGACCCATCTGTCGGACCTACACCTAACTGCTGCTGTGGCTGAGTGGGTAACCGGTTTATTGACTGGCTTCCCAGGTGTATGACTGGTTAACTGGCTTGTTATTGGCTTCTTAGGTGTCTGTGTCGTTAAATGGTTTATTGACTGGTTTTTAACTGCTGACTGGCTGTCTTTAAATGGCTGACTGACTGGCTTTAACTGGCAGACTGGCTGGTTTTAAATGACTGACTGACTGGCCATAATTGGCGGACTGGCTGGTTTTAAATGGCTGACTGACTGGCTTTAACTGGCTGATTGGCTGATTTTAACTAGCTACCGATTTGTTTGCTTATTTATGTAATTCGTTTCGATTTATTGTTGTCGTTGTTGAATGAAATTATATGTAATACAGAATTTTTAGTATTTCGATACAGTATTTTTTTGGGGGGTGGGGGGTGGGGGGAGATGTATGCTGTATTATTTCTGTAATGTGATGTTGTCTCAAAGAATGTTAGGGAGGTTTGTGTTTTGTGTTTTGTCAAACATTAGACGTAATATTTTGTCAAACAAAACGTGATTTTTTGCCCTTGTAAAGCGATTTTTTTCCTTCCTTGTTTTATGACTTGCTAAGTCTCTCTCTCTGACTCTCTCTCTCTCTTTCTGACTCTCTCTCACTCTCTCTCTCTCTCTCTCTCTCTCTCTCTTTCTCTTTCTTTATTTTTTTTTTTTTTTTTTTTTTACACAGGGTTTGACAAGGTTAAGGATCCCTAGCTTTATTGACAGCTATTTACAGGTTAAGGATTCCTAACTTTATTGGCAAGCTAAGAGCTGTTACCTACATCAGCTCATTTGAAAGCATTTTTATTGTTATGAGACATACAAGTAGGGAACAGGATGAAGTTGGAGCCATCTGTGGGCCAGCATTTTCATTTGATCAACTGACGTTATCTCGTTGACATCATTATGCTGTACAAATGTGTTCCATACTCGAGTCATCCTGGGTATGTATGATCTCAGATGGAGTGATGTTCTGGAGAAGGGTACAGCCAGAGTGAAGTTGCTGCTTTCTGCCCGTCTTGTGGCATAAAAGCTTGTTTCACGCTGTCCTCGAAGTGGATCCAAGTGTGGTATTTTGACAATATTGGCCTTGTACATAACAGTAAGGCCACCCACATCCCTCCTATGTTGAAGGCTCTGCTGAAATGACAGATCTATCCAGGATGGGTCCAGGCGAGAGATGAGACGTCTTGCTCTGTTCTCTACCCTGTCAAGCAGTCGCAGATGAGAGGGGGGCAGGCAAACCAAGAAAGTGGAGCATACTCAAGGTGTGAGCGTACTTGTGCCTCGTACAGGATCTTGCAACCCCTACTGTCAAGCAGATGCGAGATACGGCGAAGTGCTGTAAGCTTCCTGGCTGCCTTGTTTGCAAGATTTACAACATGGTTCTTCATGGTTAGTTTGGAGTCAAATTTCACCCCAAGGATATCAACTTCTTCTCCAGGTGCCAACATCGTCCCATTCATCCTTATTACTGCACCAGCATTACCATCATGGTGCCTAGAGACGATCATCATTTGCGTTTTCTCAGGTGCAAATGTTACTTGCCATCTATTTCCCCAAGCTGATATAGCTCTCAGCTGGTGATTGATGTAGCTTAGCGCAGCTGGCATTTCTTCTCTTGGATAAGTGAATGTCAGTGTACAGTCGTCTGCATATGCATGTGATTCTGGGATGAGATGAAGAAGGTCGTTGAAGTAGACATTCCATAACAGTGGACCCAGCACACTTCCGTGTGGAACGCTTGCCCCAATAGGATGCCTTGCTGATTCCGTTCCATTGAGGACTACACTTAGAGATCTACCATGAAGGTAATCACTGAGGAGACATAGCGTAGAGCCTGCAATTCCCAGTGCTTGAAGTTTTGCTAAGAGGCCCTGGTGCCACACCCGGTCGAAAGCGCCAGCAATGTCCAGTGCTACCACACAGCTGACTTTGGATTCTCTCTCTCTCTCTCTCTCTCTCTCTCTCTCTCTCTCTCTCTCTCTCTCTCTCTCTCTCTCTCTCTCTCTCTCTCTCTCTCTCTCTCTCTCTCTCTCTCTCTCTCTCTCTCTCTCTCTCTCTCTCTCTCTCTCTCTCTCTCTCTCGCTCCTCCACTCTCTCTCTCTCTCTCTCTCTCTCTCTCTCTCTTTCTCTCTCTCTCTTTCTCTCTCTCTCTCTCTCTCTCTCTCTCTCTCTCTCTCTTTCTCTCTCTCTCCATTATCATGTGTCTCAAGTCTTCGCTCTTCATATTATTTTCAATTTGTTCCTGTCATGTCCATTCGGTCTCATTTTTCCAGCCTCTCCTTACCAAACAAATTATCTCTCTTCCCCTCCCTCCCTCCCTCCCTCTCTCTCTCTCTCCCCCCCCCTCCTCCACTTCCTCCCTTCCTCCCTCCCCTCTCTTCACCTCCATCTCATCCGTTCCCTCATCCCCTTCTTTTGCATCTCTCTTACCTTTCCTCCTCCTCTCTCTTCTCCTACCTCACTCACTCCCTCTTTCTCTCACTCCTTCTCTCACTCCCTCCGTCTGTCACTCCCTTCCTCCCTCTCTCTCATCCCTTTCCTTTCTAACTTTCCTCCATCACTCCTCTCCTTCTAATGTGCTCTCCTCCCTCTCTCCCTTTTCTCCCTCTCTTCACCATTTTCTCTTCCCCTCCTTTTCCTCATCCCTTTCCTTCTAATTCTCCTGTTCCACACATCATTTTTGTATCAGCTGTTTCAGGTCAATTTACAGAGATGATTAAAACAAGAACTACACCTCGTACGGGACCAGGAGCTAGGATTCGACCCCTGGCAAACCCCATATCACATCATGCGGGGGCCAGGAGCTGAGACTCGACCCCTTTTAACCACATATCATCACAAATTCGATCTAAAATCCCACAAATACAATTTTCACAATTACGCAAAAAATACAGCAAAAACAGTCGCAAAATACAACATACAATCATATACTGGCAAAATACAGCAGATAAACAATCAGTGAGGAATTGTAAAAAAAAAAATTTGAAAAGACAGTGTAAAAATACAAATAATATAAAACACACACACACACACTCACACACACACACACACACACACACACACACACACACACACACACACACACACACACACACACACACACACACACACGCACACACATACACACACACACACACACACACACACACACACACACACACACACACACACACACACACACACACACACACACACACACACACACACACACACACACACACACACACACACACACACACACACACACACACACACACACACACACACACACACACATACAGTCAGAAAATACAACATTCAAATACTCAGAAAATTCGACATATAAATACAAGATTGGAGAATATGATACACAAATATACAGTCAGAAAATGCAATACACACACAATCGGAAAAAAATACAATCATAACATTCAGCAAAATACAACACAAGCAGAAAATACAAAGGCCAGAAAATTCAACACATAATCAGAAAAAAATACAACACACAACCAGAAAATACAAGAGTCACAAAATTCAACACACAACAAAATACAACAATAAAAAAATTCAGTACACAACCAGACAAAATACAACAGCCAGAAATACAACACAAAACCAGAAAATAGCACAGTTAGAAAATACAACACACAACCAGTAAAATACACCATCCAGAAAAACACAACAGCCAGAAAAATACAACAGCCAGAAAATGCAACACACAACAAGATAATAACAGTTAGAATAAACAACACACAACCAGAAAAAAATACAACAGCTTGAAAAATACAACAACCAGAAAATACAACACACAGCTGCACGCCTAATCACTAAATACAGTTTACTCCTTCAGAGTTAATCACAAACCCAGTTTACGAAGGTATTCGTGCCGAGCGCAGTTTACAAGGGAGAATATCGGCTGCGTAACACAATTTACACTTCCCCGGGAACTAATTTATTGTTGACAGCCTAGAGTGAAATTTACAAACGTTTATTCTGATAGTGTAAATATTGCGAGGCTGAGTGGGATATGTAGCGGAAGGAAGGAAGGAGTGTAGGAGGAGGAGGAAGAGGAGGAGGAGGGAGAGAAGGGAGAGGAGGAGGGGGAGAAGAGGATGAGTAGAGGAAGAAGAGGGAGGGGAAAAAGGAGGAGGATGAAGAAGAGGGAGAGGAGGAGGTAGAAGAGGAGCAGGTGGAGGAATGGGGCAGCAGTAGAATGAAAAGGAGGACTGGGGAAGGAGGAAGAAGTGGAGGAGGAAAAGGGGGAAGCGTGGGGGAATGAAAGATGAGGGGAAGTGAGGGAGAGTGAAAGAGGAGGGATAAGAGGGAGAAGAGCAGGATGAGCAAAGGAGAATGAAAGGAGGGAGGGTTAAAGTGGCGACTATAAGGAAAATGGAAAAAAGTAGAGAGAGAGAGAGAGAGAGAGAGAGAGAGACATGGAAAATACGCACTCAGACGAGTCGCACTAAAATCGTGTGAAGGCTCGATCCTCCATCCAGGAGTGTTGGATACTTGATCCTCCGTCCAAGAGTGTTGGAGGTTCGATCCTCCGTCTAGGAGTGTTGGAGGCTCGATCCTCCGTCCAAGAATGTTGAAGGCTCGATCCTCCATCCACTAAACTCACTCGTCCACTTGCCTTCCTTCACTAGCCTATAACAACACTTTTTCAACACAGTCATAGCAAAAAGTAGAATGATTTGGACATTATAGCAGTGAGAAAATAGACCTACATACTGACCTGAATAAGTGGAATGAAGGAAATATTAGAGCATACAATAGGCCTACATACTGAAATAAATGCGTGTAATGATTATGATATTTGGTCAAAAAAAGGGGGCCTACATTCTGACCTGGATAAATCGAATGATAAAGATGCTAAGGCAGATAATAGGCCTATATAATCACTTGAATAAGTGGAATGAATGGGATATTCGAGTAGGCAATAGGCCTAAATAACGACATGAATAGAATATTAGGACAAACAGGAGGCCTATATATCTACACAAGTGGAATAATTATGAAATTAGAACAAACGAGAGGCCTACATGCTCACCTGAATAAGTGGAATGACTACGATACTAGGGCAGAGAATAGGGTTACCAGCCTACTGTGCCTACCACTCCATACTGAGACGGAAAGTTAACACGGCGAAGCTATTTCACGTCAGTGGGTTGACAGAGCGAGGAACCAGAAGCTGTGGCTCAACCCCATAAAATCAAATAGGTAATTGGGCACAAGAATCTCTGATAGGCATTAAAAAATAGGAAATTATACGCAAGCTCAAATAGGTAGATATTAAAAGGCAATGAGACGCAAGGGGCTCAAATAGGCAATTAGTAAATGCTAATTACCCCTGAAGAGCTCCAAAATTTAATTACAAATAGGAAAATCATACACAAGGAGCTCAAAAAGAATATACCAAATAAATATTCACACACATACATGGAACTAAAATAGGCAATTCCAAATAGTTAATTACACAGGAGCTCATCCAGGCAAAGTTAAATAGTCACTTTACATAGACAACTTATGTTAACTCATGTTATAATTAACAACTTCCAAAAAAAAAGAGATTCCCACGGTTGAACAAGTTACCAAGGAGAGGGAATTTTTTAATACGGCAAATTGCATGCTCTTGTTAATATCGCAAGTTTAATGGGTTTGAGGAAGCAATCTCCATGGTTGAGTCACACTTGTTGCTCAGTTTTAATCTCTACCCCTCATTGTCAGGGTCGAGAGATGTTCAATATATTTTTGTGGGGGGATGTCTGTGTTTTGATGTTCTCGTGGTGGACGGTCTCTTATGGAAGCTGTCTCTGTCTGTCTGTCTGTCTGTCTGTCTGTCTGTCTGTCTGTCTCTCTCTCTCTCTCTCTCTCTCTCTCTCTCTCTCTCTCTCTCTCTCTCTCTCTCTCTCTCTCTCTCTCTCTCTCTCTCTCTCTCTCTCTCTCTCTCTCTCCCTCTCACTCACTCACTTACCAAGGACGCTGAGATTGATGAGTTGAGTGATGGTTGGCTTGGTGTTGATCTGACACTCATACGTTCCAGAATCGTTGGCGGTGGGAGACCTGACTCAGAAGGAGAGACATTAGTGTCAAAATCTGCTGCGTTAGTTACTGTTTTGTCACGTGCACCTGTCGATTAAATATTAGGCTTGATATATATATATATATATATATATATATATATATATATATATATATATATATATATATATATATATATATATATACATATGTATATATATATATATGTATATATGTATATATATATATATATATGTCGTGCCGAATATGTAAAACTGGTCAATTAGCAAGAACTCATTTAAAATTAAGTCCTTTCTGAAATTTTCTCTTATACGTTTAAAGATAAGATATATTTTTTTCATTAATGTTAATATAAATTTTTTTAATTTTGCACCAAAAGAATCTTAGAAAACTTACCTAACCTTATTATAACAAGAGCAATTTATTTTAGACTAACCCAACTAAATATATTTTAAATACGTTTACAATAATTTAGTAATAAACAAACACAATCAAATATATTTTTTTCGTTAGGTTCAGAATGATTTTGGCGAAATTATTGCATACACAAATTTTCACTTGTCCTATATGGCAAGATGAGCGTTGCTATTTAAGCCAAGATGGCAAGTTCTGCCTATTCGGCACGACATATATATATACATGTACATATATATATATATACATGTACATATATATATATATATATATATATATATATATATATATATATAATATATATATATATATATATATATATATATATATATATATATATATATATATATATATATATATATATATATATATATATATATATATAT
>NC_091339.1:16365007-16382507 GCF_038502225.1 Cherax quadricarinatus | reverse complement strand
CCTTACTAGTGCATAAGAAGACGGAAGGTCTTTACTAGTGCATAAGAAGACGGAAGGTCCTTACTAGTGCATAAGAGGTTTGAAGGTCTTTACTAGTTCAAAAGAGACTGAAAGGTCTTTACTAGTGCATAAAACAACTTAAAACCGTCTAATTAAGACTGAAGAAGTCACTCGTGAGTAAACGTTTCCTCTAATGTTCTAAAACTTACATAAGTATCTTATCCCACGTCTTGTCTATATCACCACATCAGATTTCAATGACGGAGATAATCACAACAGAACGGCTCCCTAGTCTTCTCTTGCGCGTTCATTCTTGCGTGTAATTCAATGTTTAGGCGTAAAACGCCGCCAGGGAGTTCAAGGTTACAGTCTATAATGGTTAAACAGAGTTTTGAGAATGCCTAACCCAGCATCCTCTCAGCGAGATATCTTGGTAATTACGCGAGTATTGCTTGGTTCGTGGAGGTAGAGACAGGCAATTATAGAGGGCAGATTAGAAACAGAATTCCTCGCTATCTCACAGCTGTCTTAACAAAGGCACAGACGTTAGGCTGCCTCTTCCCTCGCAGCTGTCTTAATAAATGCTAGCTAGTCTTCCCACACGACTGTCATCAAGGACGCTAGATAGCCTTTCTTTTCGGTTATCATCACGGTTGCTAGACAGCCTTTCCTCGAAAGTATCATCACGGACGCTAGACAGCCTTCTCTCGCGGCTATCATCACAGACGCTAGACAGCCTTCCCTTATGGCTGTCATCACGGACACTAGACAGCCTTCCCTTGCGGCTATCATCAAGACACTAAACAGCCTTCCCTCACGATAATCAAAATAAACACTAGACAGCCTGCCTCACAGCTATCATTACTGACACTAGACAGCCTGCCTCACAGCTATCATCACTGACACTAGACAGCCTGCTTCACAGCTATCATCACTGATACTAGACAGCCTGCCTCACAGCTATCATTACTGATACTAGACAGCCTGCCTCACAGCTATCATCACTGATACTAGACAGCCTGCCTCACAGCTATCATTACTGACACTAGACAGCCTGCCTCACAGCTATCATCACTGATACTAGACAGTCTGCCTCACAGCTATCATCACTGACACTAGACAGCCTGCCTCACAGCTATCATCACTGACACTAGACAGCCTGCCTCACAGCTATCATCACTGATACTAGACAGCCTGCCTCACAGCTATCATTACTGACGCTAGACAGCCTGCCTCACAGCTATCATTACTGATACTAGACAGCCTGCCTCACAGCTATCATCACTGATACTAGACAGCCTGCCTCACAGCTATCATTACTGACACTAGACAGCCTGCCTCACAGCTATCATCACTGATACTAGACAGTCTGCCTCACAGCTATCATCACTAACACTAGACAGCCTGCCTCACAGCTATCATCACTGACACTAGACAGCCTGCCTCACAGCTATCATCACTGATACTAGACAGTCTGCCTCACAGCTATCATCACTGACACTAGACAGCCTGCCTCACAGCTATCATCACTGATACTAGACAGCCTGCCTCACAGCTATTATTACTGACACTAGACAGCCTGCCTCACAGCTATCATCATTGATACTAGACAGCCTGCCTCACAGCTATCATCACTGACACTAGACAGCCTGCCTCACAGCTATCATCACTGATACTAGACAGTCTGCCTCAGAGCAATCATCACTGACACTAGACAGCCTGCCTCACAGCTATCATCACTGACACTAGACAGCATGCCTCACAGCTATCATCACTGATACTAGACAGTCTGCCTCAGAGCTATCATCACTGACACTAGACAACCTGCCTCACAGCTATCATCACTGATACTAGACAGCCTGCCTCACAGCTATTATTACTGACACTAGACAGCCTGCCTCACAGCTATCATCATTGATACTAGACAGCCTGCCTCACAGCTATCATCATTGATACTAGACAGCCTGCCTTACGGCTATCATCATTGATACTAGACAGCCTGCCTCACAGCTATTATTACTGACACTAGACAGCCTGCCTCACAGCTATCATCACTGATACTAGACAGCCTGCCTCACAGCTATCATCATTGATACAGACAGCCTGCCTCACAGCTATCATCATTGATACTAGACAGCCTGCCTCACAGCTATCATCACTGACACTAGACAGCCTGCCTCACAGCTATCATCATTGATACTAGACAGCCTGCCTCACAGCTATCATCATTGATACTAGACAGCCTGCCTCACAGCTATCATCATTGATACTAGACAGCCTGCCTCACAGCTATCATCATTGATACTAGACAGCCTGCCTCACAGCTATCATCACTGATACTAGACAGCCTGCCTCACAGCTATCATCACTGACACTAGACAGCCTGCCTCACAGCTATCATCATTGATACTAGACAGCCTGCCTCACAGCTATCATCATTGATACTAGACAGCCTGCCTCACAGCTATCATCATTGATACTAGACAGCCTGCCTCGCAGCTATCATCATTGATACTAGACAGCCTGCCTCACAGCTATCATCATTGATACTAGACAGCCTGCCTCACAGCTATCATCATTGATACTAGACAGCCTGCCTCACAGCTATCATCATTGATACAGACAGCCTGCCTCACAGCTATCATCATTGATACTAGACAGCCTGCCTCACAGCTATCATCATTGATACTAGACAGCCTGCCTCACAGCTATCATCATTGATACTAGACAGCCTGCCTTACGGCTATCATCATTGATACTAGACAGCCTGCCTCACAGCTATTATTACTGACACTAGACAGCCTGCCTCACAGCTATCATCACTGATACTAGACAGCCTGCCTCACAGCTATCATCATTGATACAGACAGCCTGCCTCACAGCTATCATCATTGATACTAGACAGCCTGCCTCACAGCTATCATCACTGACACTAGACAGCCTGCCTCACAGCTATCATCATTGATACTAGACAGCCTGCCTCACAGCTATCATCATTGATACTAGACAGCCTGCCTCACAGCTATCATCATTGATACTAGACAGCCTGCCTCACAGCTATCATCATTGATACTAGACAGCCTGCCTCACAGCTATCATCACTGATACTAGACAGCCTGCCTCACAGCTATCATCACTGACACTAGACAGCCTGCCTCACAGCTATCATCATTGATACTAGACAGCCTGCCTCACAGCTATCATCATTGATACTAGACAGCCTGCCTCACAGCTATCATCATTTATACTAGACAGCCTGCCTCGCAGCTATCATCATTGATACTAGACAGCCTGCCTCACAGCTATCATCATTGATACTAGACAGCCTGCCTCACAGCTATCATCATTGATACTAGACAGCCTGCCTCACAGCTATCATCATTGATACAGACAGAGCCTGCCTTACAGCTATCATCATTGATACTAGACAGCCTGCCTCACAGCTATCATCACTGACACTAGACAGCCTGCCTCACAGCTATCATCATTGATACTAGACAGCCTGCCTCACAGCTATCATCATTGATACTAGACAGCCTGCCTCACAGCTATCATCATTGATACAGACAGCCTGCCTCACAGCTATCATCATTGATACTAGACAGCCTGCCTCACAGCTATCATCATTGATACTAGACAGCCTGCCTCACAGCTATCATTATTGATACAGACAGCCTGCCTCACAGCTATCATCATTGATACTAGACAGCCTGCCTCACAGCTATCATCACTGACACTAGACAGCCTGCCTCATAGCTATCATCATTGATACTAGACAGCCTGCCTCACAGCTATCATCATTGATACTAGACAGCCTGTCTCACAGCTATCATCATTGATACAGACAGCCTGCCTCACAGCTATCATCATTGATACTAGACAGCCTGCCTCACAGCTATCATCATTGATACTAGACAGCCTGCCTCACAGCTATCATCACTGATACTAGACAGCCTGCCTCACAGCTATCATCACTGATACTAGACAGCCTGCCTCACAGCTATCATCATTGATACTAGACAGCCTGCCTCACAGCTATCATCACTGATACTAGACAGCCTGCCTCACAGCTATCATCATTGATACTAGACAGCCTGCCTCACAGCTATCATCACTGATACTAGACAGCCTGCCTCACAGCTATCATCATTGATACTAGACAGCCTGCCTCACAGCTATCATCACTGACACTAGACAGCCTGCCTCACAGCTATCATCATTGATACTAGACAGCCTGCCTCACAGCTATCATCACTGATACTAGACAGCCTGCCTCACAGCTATCATCATTGATACTAGACAGCCTGCCTCACAGCTATCATCACTGATACTAGACAGCCTGCCTCACAGCTATCATCATTGATACTAGACAGCCTGCCTCACAGCTATCATCACTGACACTAGACAGCCTGCCTCACAGCTATCATCACTGATACTAGACAGCCTGTCACACATTCACCATTACATATATACATACAGACAGACAGACAGACAGACACACACACACACACACACACACACACACACACACACACACACACACACACACTCCCCAGAACAGTGTTGAAATTTTGAAAGTAACAGAATATAAATGTTCATCAATTCCATTTATTCAGCTCTGCTCGTCAAAAATATTTTTCATTCTTGCATTTTTATGTGAACTTCGTATAATAGTTTTGTAATACTAATTACAAGGATATTAGTTTGTAAATTTTTGAGAGTTAGATTTCTAGTATTAATAGTTTTGTTAGTATTATATTTTAATAATAATAATAATAATATATATATATATATATATATATATATATATATATATATATATATATATATATATATATATATATATATATATATATATATATATATATATATATATATATATTTATATAGGGAGATACCACCTCTAGAACTATAAACAGAACTGGAATCAAACCATCACTTTCGGAAAGACAGCTACGGAGTGAGTAATGGTGAATGTGTTTTCCTTGGCGAGGGAACACATGTGGATATAAAAATAAGCTGGATAAACAATGGCAAAAACATAAGAAAGATTTTACGAGTATTGAATAAACAATGTTAAATAAATATTTACGTTCTTGATATCGAAGATTTTCCCCAGTAAGAAAACGGAGTAGAGCCAACATATATAAGTGAGGTAATTATTCATGCCCCAGGGAACACCGGTGTATTGAGAGGGAGAAAGAGTATTCCAGTGTGGGGAGGAAAGTATACTTATGTCAGAGAGGAATGTATAATCCAGAGAGGAGAGAAAAAAAAAAAAAAAAAAAAAAAAAAAAAAAAAAAAAAAAAAAAAATATATATATATATATATATATATATATATATATATATATATATATATATATATATATATATATATATATATATATATATATATATATATATATATATATATATATATATATATATATATATATATATATATATATATATATATATTCTCCATATAAGTAATTTGCAGACTATATTCAATTATTATTATTATTATTTTTAATATTATTATTATCTTTGTCACTGTCAGTATCACCATTTCACCGCAAGTAGCGCCCAGTATTCCTTACAATTACCTGTGATAATATACTCTCACCTTTAATGAGAACCACAAAGGGAATATTTTAAAGATAAAACACTACTCTTCTGTTCGCTTTGCCTCGTCTGGTCACGAAATAAAAAAAAGTGAGGCCATTACTCCCAGTTATCCTCCTTAATTACACCGTTAATTACAGAAAACCACAGCCTTAGACGTAGCATTAAGTATAGCTTTAATTGCAGCCTTAGTTGATGATAATTACAACCTTAGTTGCAGCCTTAATTATAGCGGTTATAGTCTTAGTTTCAGCTTAGTTATAACCGCGTAATTTTATTTTTAATATCTTCCTAAATTATAGCCTTAATTACAGCCTTAGTTACAGTTTCAATTTCAATTTTAATTGCAGTCAGCTACAGTTTGACTCCCTTAAATTCAGTCAACTACAGCCGTAGTGACTGCCTCAATTAAAGCCAACTAAACTTAGTAACTGGCTTAATTACTGTCAATGACTGCCCTCTACTGCATTTCAGTTTACTAAATATAAATATTCTCATGGTTACCTCCCAGACATAGAACTAGCCAGGTAACCCGGCACATAACTGTCTAGTTCCCGCGACGTAACTGGCTAGTTCTCCCAGACACATAATTAGTTTCCTTTAGACTTATGACTTCCTAGTTCTTGCAGAGTCACAACTACCTAGTTCTTCCAGAGCCATAACAACCTAGTTCTCCCAGGTACATGATTTGTTCTCCCAGATACATAACTAGTTCTTCCAGGCACATAACTACTTCGCTCTCCCAGACACAAAACTTGTTCTCACAGACATAACTTGTTCTCCCAGACACATTACTAGTTCTCCCAGACACGCAGCACCATGGTTCTCCAAGCAGTCTGAGTCATAAAAAGGTTTATTTAAAAAAAAGATGCAAAATTCAATTTAAAACAGCAATTAGCCACAAACACTTGCAAACTCTTTTTCTTAAATAGCCAAGACCCGGGTCTTCAAGTGTGCCGTAAATCAGGTCTCCAGGAGTCTTTTTTTCGACTCGGCTACTCGTCTGTCCCGCGAATATGCTGAGCGCGAAGTGCAAGCCGCATAAATTTGACCCCGTAATGGATTTTCGCGGTTTTTGAGATTTGGCCGTGAGTAGGTGGGTGTGTTTTGAGGGTATGGTGTGTGTGAGAGAGAGAGAGAGAGAGAGAGAGAGAGAAAGTATATTGATTCTGTCTTTATGGGATAATTGTTAAGGAATGGATAAGGACGAATTTAAAAATAAATTTGAGATATAATTTAAATAACAACTTTGAAAGATTGGCACTAATAATAAAACTAATACATTAAATATAACAAATGTTTACATATATATATATATATATATATATATATATATATATATATATATATATATATATATATATATATATATATATATATATATATATATATATATATATATATATATATATATATATATATATATATATATATATATATATAGAATGTCCATAGAATGGACAAAGGGAAATAAGGTAGGTGGTGCACTGTAGTATCTGTGAAGACAAGGAACGTTATCCATGGAAGTAAAGAAGGGAATATATGTGAATATAGTTATACCAACACTCTTACATGGGTGTGCATCATGGGTGGTGCATGTTGCAACCAACAAGTTGAAGACTTGTTGAAGACGTCGTGTCTGAGGACAATGAGTGGTATAAAAATTATGCAGAGTTTTCGTAGTCTAGAGTTTAGGAGAGGTTGTGGAGTTACTAAAAGTATTATCTAGAGGGCTGAAGAGAAGCTGTTAAAGAGGTTTGGATATTTAAAGATTTTGGAGTAAAATAGAACGAATTGGATGGTGTATAAATATGTAGTGGAAGGAAGGCTAATTTGTATTCTTGAGACAGAGATTGTTAGTTTGTGTTATGTTAGTGATCGTTAATTTGTGTTCCTGGGTTAGTGATTGTTGATTTATGTTCTTGAATTTCTTATTGTTGATTTGTGTTCTTCAGTTAGTGATTGTTAATTTGTATTCTTGGGTTAGTAACTTGACAGATATTTAACATCCCATCCAGTAAACTCCATATTTAAACCTAACAAAAATCAACAATGATTTTCAGAAAAATATAAAAATATTTCAATTTTTTAGCTTTCTTTTAAATAATATATGATGAAAATGACTGTAAAGATTCAAAAAATCTCTGTAAAAAAAAAAAAAAAAGATTTCACAGTAAAAACATGAAAATAACATGAAATAAAACCCATAAAGATTAAAGTTTTATAGCAAAAAAAAATTTGTACTTCACTGACCACTTCAAAAATAACTTCGAAATGGATGGTATACTGTTGAAATTATTATTTATCGAAAAAATTTTGACCTAAAATTGTGGTTCGAGTCTCCACTTTTAATAAAAAAAGGTAAGTTAATGGAGAAAATAGTTGAAGATGCCTAACATAATATAAATAATAATGGAGATGAGTCAAGAATAATGTAAATAATTTTTTACGTATTATTAGTAATTATCAAGAAAAACAAAAAGGCCATATGGAGAGCAAATGTAATAGATGTAAAAGGGGAGAAAGAGAGAAGAAGTAATAACTCTGTACAAAATTAATGATAAAATAGGACAACACTGACAAGATAAACATCAAAATGGTATACAATACCGATAGGTTGTTAGGTAAGACACATATGTAACAGTTAGGCAACTTTATTCCGAAACGTTTCGCCTACACAGTAGGCTTCTTCAGTCGAATACAGAAAGTAGGCAGGAACAGTAGAGATGTGAAGGCGATGTAATCAGTCCATCACCCTTGAAGTCGTAGAATTTGAGGTTGTCAGTCCCTCAGCCTGGAGAAGTTCAGTTCCATAGTCAGATAGTTCCTGACTATGGAACTGAACTTCAAGGGTGATGGACTGATTATATCGTCTTCACATCTCTACTGTTCCTGCCTACTTTATGTATTCGACTGAAGAAGCCTTCTGTGTAGGCGAAACGTTTCGGAATAAAGTTGTCTAACTGTTGCATATGTGTCTTACCTAACAACACTGTCAAGATATATTGGTGGGGGGGGGGGGGGTATGTGTTTTCACAAAATCGAATTTTGGCAGCTGGAATGAAAACACGAGAAGACATATAATGTACCAGTATAATGGGAATTTTAACAACTTTGCTATCATTTGTAACTGAAAATGGAACAGGAAGAAGATAAACTGACTGATGCTACAAGCAGGTCATCACGCACTACAGTACACCACAGCTACAGCAAACCCAACACCAGCAACACAAACACCATTCCTGTAGCTACAAGCAGGTCACCACACACTACAGTACACCACAGCTGCAGCAAACCCAACACCAGCAACACAAACACCATTCCCGTAGCTACAAGCAGGTCACCACACACTACAGTACACCACAGCTGCAGCAAACCCAACACCAGCAACACAAGCACCATTCCTGTAGCTACAAGCAGGTCACCACACACTACAGTACACCACAGCTGCAGCAAACCCAACACCAGCAACACAAGCACCATTCTTGTAGCTACAAGTAGGTCAACACACACTGCAGTATACCACAGCTACAGCAAACCTAACACCAGCAACACAAACACCATTCTTGTAGCTACAAGTAGGTCAACACACACTGCAGTATACCACAGCTACAGCAAACCCAACACCAGCAACACAAACACCATTCCTGTAGCTACAAGCAGGTCACCACACACTAAAGTACACCACAGCTGCAGCAAACCCAACACCAGCAACACAAGCACCATTCCTGTAGCTACAAGTAGGTCACCACACACTACAGTACACCACAGCTGCAGCAAACCCAACACCAGCAACACAAGCACCATTCCTGCAGCTACAAGCAGGTCACCACACACTACAGTACACCACAGCTGCAGCAAACCCAACACCAGCAACACAAGCACCATTCCTGCAGCTACAAGCAGGTCACCACACACTACAGTACACCACAGCTACAGCAAACATAACACCAGCAACACAAGCACCATTCTTGTAGCTACAAGCAGGTCACCACACACTGCAATATACCACAGCTACAGCAAACCCAACACCAGCAACACAAACACCATTCCTGTAGCTACAAGCAGGTCACCACACACTACAGTACACCACAGCTGCAGCAAACCCAACACCAGCAACACAAGCACCATTCCTGCAGCTACAAGCAGGTCACCACACACTACAGTACACCACAGCTACAGCAAACATAACACCAGCAACACAAGCACCATTCCTGTAGCTACAAGCAGGTCACCACACACTACAGTACACCACAGCTACAGCAAACCCAACACCAGCAACACAAGCACCATTCCTGCAGCTACAAGCAGGTCACAGCACGGTAGAGAACACAACTTTTACACTAAATATATAATGGACACAACTACACTGATCACCTGTTGCAGAAATGTATATATAAATGTGTATGAATGTGAAAAAAAGAGCAAACATTTAATTATTTTGAACACGCACACTTCACGCTCCGCAAACATTGGTCGTGCAGGATAAGCACACACCTCTAACTATTCACAGTTAAACTTTGTATATGTATATATATATATATATATATATATATATATATATATATATATATATATATATATATATATATATATATATATTCATTTTTTTTATTTTCAACACACCGGCCGTCTTCTATCGAGGCAGGGTGATCCGAGAAAAAAACTCTTTCATCATCATTCACACTATCACTCTCTTGAGTCCCATCATAAACGTTACCTTGCACACACTCCAACAGCAAGTCAAATCACAGAATCCACTTTTTGTCCACTCCGTTATAATGCCATCCTACAAACCTGTTGAATGTTCAATCCCATAGTACTCAAAACTTCTTGTATCCACTCCCTCCAACTTTTCCCCGGGCGATCTTCACCCCCTTTTTTTCCTGCACTCCAGCTTTATATGTCCTTCTAGTCAGCTTATTTCCCTCCATCCTCTCTAAATGTCCAAATCACCTCAACAACTTCCCCTCAGGTCTCTGAACTATAGTTTTGGTAACCGCGCACTCTCTCCTAATCTCCATGCTCCGAATTCTCCACACATTGTATCGCTGTTACCTCTCCTAAACATCAGGACAATGCGTGTCGTCTTCGATTACTTGGTCAATTTACCGTCATGTACTGAAATCTTCAGATTTTCTCCCAAATACATAATATGATTTTTCTACACATTCTTGTCAAACAAAAGTTGCCATCCCATCTGCTTCATTTTTTTTTATCAGCATCCAGTAGTATTTTCTTGCTCTTCAGTTGTTTCAGTATCGTGTATTAGTTGTCCGGGATTACAATCCGCTACATCAAAGTACAGTGTCGTGATTTGTAAACATTGAATGATTCTCTTTAATTCCTTACACATTTGCTCCTCTAGTTATTTTGTCGTCATTCTTTATTCTGTGTATTCTGTCTTTAAAATTTATTTTACTTTCTCCGGACTTGAATAAAAATCTGGCTTTTGACTGTCATTTCCCTTTGCGAGATTCTTTTCATCCTCTCTCTCTCTCTCTTCTTAAATTTACATATTCATTTCTATTCTGCTTTCTTCTCTCAAAACTTTCTTTATAATCAAATCTTATATATATATGTATATATATATATATATATATATATATATATATATATATATATATATATATATATATATATATATATATATATGTATATATATATATATATATATATATATATATATATATATATATATATATATATATATATATATATATATATATATATATATATATATATATATATATATATATATATATATATATATATATATATATGTCGTGCCGAATATGTAAAACTGGTCAATTAGCAAGAACTCATTTAAAATTAAGTCCTTTCTAAAATTTTCTCTTATACGTTTAAAGATATATTTTTTTCATTAATGTTAATGTAAAAAATTTTAATTTTGCACCAAAAGAATCTTAGAAAACTTACCTAACCTTATTATAACAAGAACAATTTATTTTACCCTAACCCAACTAAATATATCTTAGATTTGTTTAGAGTAATTTAATTATAAGCAAACACAGTGAAATATATTTTTTTCGTTAGGTTCAGAATGATTTTGGCGAAATTATTGCATACACAAATTTTCACTTATCCTATATGGGAAGATGAACGTTGCTATTTAAGCCAAGATAGCAAATTCTGCCTATTCGGCACGACATATATATATATATATATATATATATATATATATATATATATATATATATATATATATATATATATATATATATATATATATATATATATATACATATATATATATATATATATATATATATATATATATATATATATATATATATATATATATATATATATATATATATATGCAATAAGATCACAGTAAACAGGTGATTGCAGAATATAATTAATAGAATTTGGGAAGAATTTAATAATAAATTAAAGGAATGCAAAATGGAACTCTGTGAACCATTAACTAATATTTTTAATTTATCTCTTCAAACAGGTGTAGTGTCTGATATGTGGAAAATGGCTAATGTAATTCCTATTTTTAAAACAGGGGACAAGTCGTTACCGTCAAATTACCGCCCAATAAGCCTGACCTCAATTGTAGGCAAGTTACTAGAGTCAATTATAGCTGAGATTATAAGAAGCCATCTCGACAAGCATAGCTTGATTATTGATGCTCAGCATGGATTCACAAGAGGCCGGTCTTGTCTAACTAATTTATTAACTTTCTTCAGTAAAGCTTTTGAGGCTGTTGACCATGATAAAGAATTTGATATTATTTACTTAGATTTTAGTATGGCTTTTGATAGAGTTCCGCACCAAAGACTGTTAAAGAAAGTGGCAGCTCATGGCATTGGGGGAGAAGTGCTCTCGTGGATCGAGTCATGGCTCACAGACAGGAAGCAGAGAGTGTCCATAAACGGGGTTAAATCCCAGTGGTGATCTGTAACAAGTGGCGTTCCACAGGGATCAGTATTGGGCCCGTTGTTGTTCATAATATATATCAAGGATCTTGATGAGGGAATTACTAGTGAAATGAGCAAATTCGTCGATGACACAAAGATATGTAGGATAATTCATTCAAACGTAGATATCAGGGAACTTCAGGAGGATTTAGACAAACTCAATACCTGGTCAGCAAAGTGGCAGATGCAGTTCAGTGTAGATAAATGCAAGGTTCTGAAGCTCGGGAGTGTCCATAACCCTGGCACTTATAAGTTAAATAATGTAGAACTTAGCCATACAGACTGTGAAAAGTACTTGGGGGTTATGGTGAGCAGTAACCTTAAACCAAGACAGCAGTGCCTAAGCGTACGTAATAGGGCAAATAGATTATTGGGATTTATATCAAGAAGTGTAAGCAACAGAAGTCCAGAGGTCATACTGCAGCTTTATACATCATTAGTAAGGCCTCACCTAGATTATGCAGCTCAGTTCTGGTCTCCATATTACAGAATGGACATAAATTCGTTAGAAAACATTCAGCGTAGGATGACTAAATTAATACATAGCATTAGAAATCTTCCTTGTGAAGAAAGATTGAAGATTCTTAAATTACATTCACTTGTTAGACGAAGAATGAGGAGAGACATGATCGAAGTGTATACGTGGAAGATGGGTATTAATAAAGGGGATATTAATAAGGTCTTGAGGATATCTCTCCAAGAGAGAACCCGCAGTAATGGATTTAAATTAGACAAGTTTAGATTTAGAAAGGACATTGGAAAGTATTGGTTTGGAAATAGGGTAGTTGATGAGTGGAACAGTCTACCTAGTTGGGTTATTGAGGCTAGGACTTTGGGTAGCTTCAAATTTAGGTTGGATAAATATATGAGTGAGAGAGGTTGGATTTGAGTAGGACTTGCAAATGAGTGGATAGAGTTATCAGAGCTTATTTCTTGGGTAGCATTGAAAATTAGGTTGGGCAAATGTTTTGTTAGTGGGATGGATTGTAAAGGACCTGCCTGGTATGGGCCAACAGACCTGCTGCAGTGTTCCTCCTTTCTTATGTTCTTATGTTCTTGGGTAGAATAGTTTGTTGGTGGGTTGTGTGAAGGACCTGTCTAGTTGGGCCAGCGGGCCTGCTGCAGTGTTCCCTTTCTTATGAGTCGCGCGTCAGGTGTTACTTTGTTGTGGTATGTGATAGCGAGGTGTGGGCTAGACCCTTTATATGCCTTCCTTTGATGCATTACTTTCATTGTTCCTTGATAATGTGAGTAGTCACGAAAGCGCTTGGAATTTCTCTATTCTTTCACAGTGTTTGTTTTGCATATATATATGTCGTGCCGAATATGTAAAACTGGTCAATTAGCAAGAACTCATATAAAATTAATCCCTTTCTGAAATTTTCTCTTATATGTTTAAAGATATATTTTTTCATTAATGTTAATGTAAAAATTTTTAATTTTGCTCCAAAAGAATCTTAGAAAACTTACCTAACCTTATTATAACAAGAACAGTTTATTTTAGCCTAACCCAACTAAATATATTTTAATATGTTTACAATAATTTAATACTAAACAAACACAATCAAATATATTTTTTTCGTTAGGTTCAGAATGATTTTGGCGAAATTATTGCATACACAAATTTTCACTTGTCCTATATGGCAAGATGAGCGTTGCTATTTAAGCCAAGATCGCAAGTTCTGCCTATTCGGCACGACATATATATATATATATATATATATATATATATATATATATATATATATATATATATATATATATATATATATATATATATATATTTACTTATTGCATAGTTCTCATAATATCTCCCATTCAATCATTCTTTCTCATTTCCTTACACATTCCTTTATTATGAAATTGCTTAACACTATTTACATGTTACAGAACTCTTTAAACAAATAATGCATTTCATTAAAATGTTTCATTTATTTTCTCTATAATTCTCTTTCTTACTTGTAATCTAATCGTTTATCTACTTCTTTCTTTTTTCGTGTAAATAATTTGCAGCAACACTTTCTTTTACCCTTGAAAAAATAATTTTTTTTTTTGGTAGCGAATTAATTCACGTCAAAAATTCCTTCCTGTGCTCTAATTGATACTTTTTCTTATATTGACAGTGTTGTGCTTTCTCTCGCTCTCATTCGCTTTCTCTGTAGGCTGATACATCAATAAAGCACGATAATAAGAAATTCTAATGACCATTTAATAAGGATAATAAGAAATTCTAATGATTATTTAATAAGGATAATAAGGAATTCTAATGATCATTTATTGAAAAACCGAGCCTAATGCTCTCTCTCTCTCTCTCTCTCTCTCTCTCTCTCTCTCTCTCTCTCTCTCTCTCTCTCTCTCTCTCTCTCTCTCTCTCTCTATCTATCTATCTATCTATCTATCTATCTATCAATCTATTTATCTCTTTCTTGTAAAAATCTGACTTCAGGTAACTTCAAAGGATTTCTTTATTGGGTTTCGCTGACTCCTGACTTTCCTGACAGCTCTAAACTCTCCGGCTTCAAAGAAAAACTAGACAGCCTTTCGGAAATAAGAGATTGTTAATTGTAAACTGTGCGAGAATAGGAAGGAAGGTGAGCGATGGAACGGAAAGTGGAGGAGAGGAAGGCAGTAGAGGAGGAATGTAGAGAGAGAGAGAGAGAGAGAGAGAGAGAGAGAGAGAGGGAACTGAGGGAGGGAGGGAGGTAGAGAGCTAAAAAGCAAATGAGGGAGTGATAGAGGAAATGAGGGAGGGAAAAGATAGACAAAGGGAGAAATCAAACAGTACATAAATCAAGCAGTAGTATTAGTGGTAGTAATAGTAGTAGTAGTAGTAGTAGTAGCAGTAGTAGTAGTAGTATAATCGTAGTAGTAATAATAGTAGTAGTAATAGTACTAGCAAGAGTAGTGGTAATAGTAATAGTAGTAGTAGTAATAGTACTAGCAATAGTAGTGGTAGTAGTATAGTAGTAGTAGCAGTAATAGTAGTAGTGATAACAGTAATAGTAGTAGTAGTAGTAGTAGTAGAGTTGGTATGCATTATATTGCTTTTGGTAATGATAATTTACTGTTTCAATCCTCCAGAAATATTAAAATCGGTTATATGGTTCGTGAAAATCGCTTCCAGTACGTATCTTCAGAGAGGATCAAACACGCGGAAATCACATGAAATGGCTGATCCTCTTGTAAGGAAAAACAACAACATTAGAAGTAGCTATAATAGGAGAAAATTCCCGATTTTAACATTTCTAGGGAACAGTCACATCTGAGAATCGTTAACAAATTAACCTTGAAGAAATACATATAAAATATCCAAGGTAGAGGTGGGGATTGAACTCGCGGCAAGTGAGTCGTAGAGAAAAACTGACACAAGTGTAATGTGAGATGTTTATCGAGACACGTTTCACTCGGCAGAAAGCTTATCATAATACAGAGACGTCCAATAATTATACCCTTTTTTATAAAGGGGTGTAAGGGTAAGCCAGCGGAAGGCCTCGGTCAGATGATCAAAATCTCCAATAGCGGATCATCATATGACTAAGACCTCAACCTAACAGAGATGCCAAATTTGTTGTAATTTGCTTTTTTGTGTGTATTAACAACTAACTCCTCAGCATATTTGTTTTCTTTACTTTCGCTTTGATGAGTTTTTGTAGCGAGAAATCAGTAGAATGTTCGTGATAACGAGAAATGTTAAATAAATGGCAAAAGAGAAAGAAGAATAAAGAAGAATAACAAAGAGACGAGTGAGGGTTAAGAATGTTAGTTCATTCACTCTCTGTTGAATGTTAGTTCATTCACTCTCTGTTGAATGTTGGTACATTCACTCTCTGTTGAATGTTAGTTCATTCACTCTCTGTTGAATGTTGGTACATTCACTCTCTGTTGAATGTTAGTTCATTCATTCTCTGTTGAATGTTGGTTCATTCACTCTCTGTTGAATGTTAGTTCATTCACTCTCTGTTGAATGTTGGTTCATTCACTCTCTGTTGAATGTTAGTTCATTCACTCTCTGTTGAATGTTAGTTCATTCACTCTGTTGAATGTTGGTTCATTCACTCTCTGTTGAATGTTAGTTCATTCACTCTCTGTTGAATGTTAGTTCATTCACTCTCTGTTGAATGTTAGTTCATTCACTTTATATTGAATGTTAGTTAATTCACTCTCTGTTGAATGTTAGTTCATTCACTCTCTGTTGAATGTTAGTTCATTCACTCTCTGTTGAATGTTAGTTCATTCACTCTCTGTTGAATGTTAGTTCATTCACTTTATATTGAATGTTAGTTAATTCACTCTCTGTTGAATGTTAGTTCATTCACTCTCTGTTGAATGTTAGTTCATTCACTCTGTTGAATGTTAGTTAATTCACTCTCTGTTGAATGTTAGTTCATTCACTCTCTGTTGAATGTTAGTTCATTCACTTTATATTGAATGTTAGTTCATTCACTCTCTGTTGAATGTTAGTTCATTCACTCTCTGTTGAATGTTAGTTCATTCACTTTATATTGAATGTTAGTTCATTCACTCTCTGTTGAATGTTAGTTCATTCACTCTCTGTTGAATGTTAGTTCATTCACTCTGTTGAATGTTAGTTAATTCACTCTCTGTTGAATGTTAGTTCATTCACTTTATATTGAATGTTAGTTCATTCACTCTCTGTTGAATGTTAGTTCATTCACTCTCTGTTGAATGTTAGTTCATTCACTCTGTTGAATGTTAGTTAATTCACTCTCTGTTGAATGTTAGTTCATTCACTCTCTGTTGAATGTTAGTTCATTCACTTTATATTGAATGTTAGTTCATTCACTCTCTGTTGAATGTTAGTTCATTCACTCTCTGCTGAATGTTAGTTCATTCACTCTGTTGAATGTTAGTTAATTCACTCTCTGTTGAATGTTAGTTCATTCACTCTCTGTTGAATGTTAGTTCATTCACTTTATATTGAA
>NC_091339.1:16345007-16362507 GCF_038502225.1 Cherax quadricarinatus | reverse complement strand
GAATGATTTTGGCGAAATTATTGCATACACAAATTTTCGCTTGTCTTATATGGCAAGATGAGCGTTGCTATTTAAGCCAAGATCGCAAGTTCTGCCTATTCGGCACGACATACATATATACGGGATCATTGTATTTTTAGTTTGAGTTTAGATATGGTTCGGTTAGGTTAGGTTAAGTCAGGTTAGAATAGGTTAGGTTAGACTTCGTTAGGTTTAGGTTAGGTTGGGTTAGGTTAGGTGAGGTGAGGTTAGGTTAGGTTAGAATAGGTTGAGTAGGTTAAGTTAGCTTAGGGTCAGTTAGGTTAGGTTAGGCAAGGGCAGGTTTGGTAAGGTTGGGTTGGTTAGGTTAGGTTAGATAAGGTTAGACTAGGTTAGGTTAGGTTAGGTTAGACTAGGTTAGGTGAGGTTAGACTAGGTTAGGCTAGGTTGGTTAGGTCAGGTTAGGTTAGGTAAGGTTAGAATAGGTTATGGTAGGTTAGGTTAGGGTAAGTTAGGTTAGGTTAGGTTAGGTAAGGGTAGGTTAGGTTACGTTAAGTTAGGTTAGGTTACGTTAAGTTAGGGTAGATTAGATTAGTTTCGATTAGGTTGCCCTTTCAAATACCGAAAAAATGGTGCGATTTTACAGTGGCCAGCCGGATAGTATTGCCTGGAGGCCGAATAGTATTACGTGGAGACTGGAGAGTATTACTTGGAGGCTGGATAGTATTATTTGGAGGTCGGATAGTATTATCTGGAGGCCGGATGGTATTACCTGGAGGCCGGATGGTATTACTTGGAGGCCGGATGATATTACTTGGAGGCCGGATGGTATTACATGGAGGCCGGATGGTATTACTTGGAGGCCAGATGATATTACTTGGAGGTCAGGTAGTATTACTTGGAGGCCGGTTGTGACTCACAAACCGTACCGTACTTTACCAACCTTGTCTTTGTCAGTAAGTGCGTCTTGAAGTTACCGTTGAAGAACTTGACCTGACTTTCGAAGGACTTGACCTGACCTCTCCGAGGAACGACCTGACTTGGGCGAGCCACGAAGACTGAACCAGTCCCGAAGATAAAAAGACTTAAGGCAGAGGCTACGAAAACCCCAGAGGCAGATAAGATACATACTGGGGGAGTCGGTGGCCAGGGAGTAATAGCAGTGAGAGAGAGAGGCAGAGTAGACGGGAAAGGCTAATTGTAAAAGGCCTTGAGGCTACGTTGAAACTATCTGCTTATCGCTAACTACAGCCTATCTTTTGTGACTAAGATAGCACAACAGGTCTGATATCTTTTTTTTTTACTTGTACAGTTCACATAACGCCACTTCTCTCTGCCATTGTTTTGATCAGTCTGGAATTAGTTTATGCCTTTGTGTATGGCACACGTTGGTCATACACCCTAATATTCACAATTCCCTGTACAACATGCATTTCACTTTTGTTTTTCGTGTTATTGGTTCCATCAGCTAGATCTATGTACATTTTTCCTCTTAGACATTCTATTTTTCTTCCTCTTCGTGTTTTCTTTTTTATCCGTGATTTTATCATCTCCCCCCCCCCTCGAAATTTTACAAATAATCCTTACATATAAGAGAGAGAGAAGCTTAAGTTGACGTTTCGCTCCGATTCGGACCTTCTACAAATCACATTTATCCAATCTCCCTCAGTCTGAGGATCCGATTCTTGTGTGTGTTCTCCCAAGTCACCGAGAATGTCCACTAAAGTCTTCCATAGTCTCCGAATTGTTGACTTTTCTTGTGCTACTCTTAGAAGCTAGTTTAAACGTCCAGACGGGCCACTGATCTTCTCCACTGACACTGAGTCAGTTTTTTTAACTCCTGGTAGCTTTAATAGTTGACGCAAGTCTCAGACCTGCTGCAGGTTGAGAGAGGGTAATTCCCATCATTAACAAGTGCATTACAAATAAGAATAAGGGATTAGGACTAGATAGCCAAATCATCTCTTGACTCAGAGTCGTGACGGGTACTTGTTATCCATTGTAGACATAACAAATTCGTATTTCACGACCTTCCTTCGTTTTGTGATGTCTGCAATGGCCTGTCTAATTTTATGTATAAATGCGTCGCTCATAGTTCTTCTGAAATCTACTCCTACGTGCAGGTTAACCACTGGAATCTTTCCACATCTCCAGACAAACACGTGAGCAACATTTCAGGATCTTTATTCATAAATAAAAACTCCCAGATGCAGCACATGTGTCATATTTATCATCCTGTCCACAAAGTCCTCTTTGTGGACAGGATGTCACTAATACAAAGTAACGTTTAATATTATTTTATTGCTGCTGCTTCTACTACTGCTGTTATTATTACTGTAATTATTATTTCTACTACCACTACTACTACCACTACTACTATTACTACTACTACTACTACTAGCACTACGTATTTTACTATCTCTATAACTAATACTGTAACTAGTACTACTACTATTTACTTCTCATACTACAACTACTACTACTACTACTACTACTACCACCACTACTGCTGCTGCTGTTACTACTACTAATAATAATTCTACCACTACTAATACCAATACTACCACTACTACTACTAATACTACCGTTACTACTACTAATACTACCACTACTACTACTAATACTACCGTTACTACTACTAATACTACCGCTACTACTACTAATACTACCACTACTACTACTACTACTGCTGCTGCTTCTGCTACTGCTTGTATTATTACTGTTACTGCTGCTGCTGCTGCTGCTACTACTACTATTATTACCACTACTACAACTACTACTAGTACTACCACTACTACAACTTACTTATTTCCTCACGCTGCGACATACTAAAAATAAGAGAGAATATTATGGTATATTTTGAGTATTACATGTATTTCGAAAAAGCAGGAGAGAGTTACATATAAAACCATCCCAGTCATCTCTAGAAGTACCGGTGGATTTGGTACGTTCTTGAATATACGAAAAACACCGAAAGCGAAATACCGATAGCGAGACGCAAAGTGTATATCTCGTCTCATACAGGTACAGACGGGCAAAACGTGGACAGGTCATGGTACGATATAGCTATAGCTGCAAACTTCTGCTTATGCTATGATAATGTCCACTGCATTGGACGAAACGTTGCGAAGGAAGGATTCCGTGTACATCCATCTGTGTGTCTTTACGAGAGGCAAAACATGTTTGAATGTATTATTCAAATCGATATTCAGAATTCATTTATCCGTCCTAACGTAAAGAATACATAACGTGATGAGTGTATAACGTGAGGAGTGTAGCACAATATAGAAGGATGAGTTCTGACGAATAAGACACAAGTGTATAGCGTCTATTTCGTCAGAATGTCACTGAACAGTCCTAATGGGTAAGTCATTTAATTCCATCTGGGGGTGAGAGGTAGTGTGATCATCCCGTCTCCAGCAGATCTACAGTTAAGATAAGATAAGATAAGATTTCGTTCGGATTTTTAACCCCGGAGGGTTAGCCACCCAGGATAACCCAAGAAAGTCAGTGCGTCATCGAGGACTGTCTAACTTATTTCCATTGGGGTCCTTAATCTTGTCCCCCAGGATGCGACCCACACCAGCCGACTAACACCCAGGTACCTATTTGCTGCTAGGTGAACAGGACAACAGGTGTAAGGAAACGTGTCGAAATGTTTCCACCCGCCGGGAATCGAACCCGGGCCCTCCGTGTGTGAAGCGGGAGCTTTAGCCACCAGGCCACCGAGCCTGGAAAAAACAAATAAAGGAATCCGTGATCTTCATCTTAAATGAATCGTTTCGTGGATATGTCTCCTCTTTTCATTTTCCAAAGGCAATATATTACAGTGATCTGTAACTCTGAAAGAGATGAAATTCGTTACTAAGATTATTTTGCGTTTTTTCCCCCTAAACATCCCCTAGTACTTTGCACTCCCCTAAACTTCCCTAGTACTGTATCTGCGCTTAAAAAAAATTCCCACGTTTATCAGCTTTGCGTATAACGTTTCTACTGCATCTACAACTCGTAAAATAAACAACTCTTTTTTTATCCTTTCGTCTCGTGTGTAAGTTGACGTTCAGTGGAGTAAACATCCTCAGTGTGTTCAGAAGTCTGGATTAAGATGTCTTCAAGGTCTTCTTCAGGTCTCTTCTTAGTACGAGTTTCACTTAGAAAACCCGAGTTCTTATATTAATGTTTTTTCTTCTTCTCTTTCAATGTCTGTCTGTCCACTCTTACCCCGTGTGTGTGTGTGTGTGTGTGCGTGTGTGTGTGTGTGTGTGTGTGTGTGTGTGTGTGTGTGTGTGTACGAGAGAGAGAGAGAGAGAGAGAGAGAGAGAGAGAGAGAGAGAGAGAGAGGAAAGTCTAGTATTTTTTATTACTGCTCTCAGGTTTTTCAACCTTACAGGTGGACGAGTGAGCACCAGCTGAATTATTGAAGGTTTAAATACTGAATAATTAACTACAAGAGCTAAATGAAGGGGCTTTGTACGTCTGTCTGTCATGTAGGTAGATATGTCTGTATATCTGTAAGTCTTTATGTGTATATGCAGTTAAGAATGTATGTATGCAATGCATGTTATGTATGTATGTATGTATGTATGTATGTATGTATGTATGTATGTATGTATGTATGTATGCATGTATGTATGCATGTATGTATGTATGTATGTACGTATGTATGTATGTACTTACCTATTTGTGGTTGTAGGGGTCGATTCAAAGCTCCTGGCCCCGCCTCTTCGCTGGTTGCTACTAGGTTCACTCTCTCCCAGCTCCATTAGCATTATCGTACCTATTCTTAAAGCTATGTATAGAGCCTGCCTCCGCTATATCACTCTCCAAATTGCTGCACTTCCTGAAAACTTTATGGATGAAGAAATACTTCCTAACATCCTTGTGGGTCATCTGAGTCTTCCATTTGTAATCCCTTGTTACTGTGTCCCATCTCTCAAACATCCTGTCTCTATCCACCTTATCAATTCCTCTCAGTATTTTATATGTTGTTTATCATGTCTCCCGTATCCCTCCTGTCCTCCAGTGTTGTTAGGTTCATTTCTCTTAACCTCTCCTCGCAGGACATGCCCCTTAGCTCCGGGACTAGTCTTGTTGCAAACCTTTGCACTTCCAATTTCTTAACGTGCGTGACCAGGTGTGGGTTCCAAACTGGTGCTGCATACTCCAATATAGACCTGATGTACACAGTGTATAGTATCTTGAAGGACTGCTTACTCAGGTGTCGAAACGCTATTCCTAAGTTTGCCAGGCGCCCATATGCTGCAGCAGTTATTTCGTTGATGTGGGCCTTAGGAGATGTGCTCGGAAAGATATTCACCCCAAGATCCTTTTCCTATAGTGAAGTTTGCAGCCTTTGGCCCCTCTAGCCTGTACTCCGTCTACGGGCTTCTTTAACCTTCCCCGTGACTTTACACTTGGTTAGGTAAACTCCAGGAGCCAATTGTTGGGAAAAGGGTTGCAGCCTGTCCACATTCCTGTGTAGTCCTGCCTGATCTTCGTTCGCGTGAATTTTCCGCATTAGCCTCACATTGCAAACACCTCTAAATCTAGCCCTTCCGTCATGTCATTCACATGTACCAGAAACAGCATTGGCCCTAGGAGTGACCCTTGTAGAACCTTGCTCGTCACAGGCGCCCACTCTGACACCTTGTCAAGTATCATCACTTGTTGTTTCCTTTCTGTTAGGTATTCCCTGATCCCTTTCCTGTTATACCTGCCCGCTGTATGTATGTATGTATGTATGTATGTATGTATGTATGTATGTATGTATGTATGTATGTGTGTATGTATGTATGTATGCATGCGTGTGTATGTGTATGTATATGTATATATTATCGTCCTGCCAATTGACTGTAAAACGAAAGCCTGTAATTGTTTTACATGATGGTAGGATTGTTGTTGTCTTTTTCTGTCTCATAAACACACACACACACACACACACACACATATATATATATATATATATATATATATATATATATATATATATATATATATATATATATATATATATATTTATATATATATAATGTGTGTGTGTGTGTGTGTGTGTGTGTGTGTGTGTATCTTACATACGAAATAAGTCACTCTGTCTGACTTTTTTGGGTTATCCCAGGTTCTCTACACATATGCTGCTATGTATGATAATTCTATGTAATTGTATTTGTGTATACCTGAATAAACTTACTTACTTACTTACTAACATTTGAAACATTCTGCTACAGCAGAACTGTTCTCGTGTGCGAGCGAGACAGCTGTTCCTGTGTTCGGAAACTTGATAATACTGTTGATTCACTGAATTTTCACAACTTTGACTATGGAAGTTTGCTTCTTTTAGGTGGAGAAGGAAGGTCTGAAGCCTTTCGACTGCACGAGGGTCATTAAGGTTGCATGCTACCTGTTCGCTACCTGTTCGTTACCTGTTCGCTACCTGTCAGGAATATTTTAAACCCTAGTTTAGGGATTAAAATGCATTCTCAGCAGATATCACACATGTGGCACTGCAATACTACACATGTGGCACCACTACAGTGCCTAACGTGGTCCTTTAATTCATTACAAGATAACATCGCTGTGCCAGTGGCCATAAACAAACTGCTTTGATGTTATCAGAGTGTCTTCAAGGCGGATATTAGGATGATGTGGGAAGATAAGTAGCCTGCCGTCCCTGTCGTAAATAAGTGACGACGCTGGGACATGGCTTATACGTGACTGGCTACTTGAGACATGGAGACGTGCCGCGGATATGGGTGTCTCTGTTAGATATGCAGGCAGGCAATGTAAAAGACTGGTAATGGAAGAAATGAAGAAATTACTTGTACAAAGCTAGCAATATAAGACATAGAAGCTTGCTTTGGACATAGCTGGCTATGTGAGACATGCAGGCAGCTCTTGGATGTGGTTGTATATGTAAGAAATGCAGGAATACCTTGGATTTGGCTGTGTATATAAGCTGGATGCTATGTAGGAGTAAGTACGGTCCATGGAAAAACAAACAAGTTGAAAATTTGATAAGTGGTTTTGAAAACCTACAAGTTGAAGACTGAGACACGTATGCAACATATGGGAATCAATCATCAACTTGTGGGTTTTCAAAACCATTTATCACATCTGTCAGACACTGCAACGTCATGGGATCTTGACACAAGGAATTCTTCAACACTTGTCCAACCTTCGGACGAAGACCTACTTCGACTAGTGGATGGTTCCGCTGTGATCCCGCCTCTTCCTGCTTCCGCTCACCTGGCTATAGTATATAATTCACTTTTCCGGCCATATGCTGTACTTCCTACCAGGGTGATGGACTGAACACATTTATTCCAGGCTGAGGGACTGATTACCTCAAACTCCTCCTTTCCTCACCCTCTCTCTACTTTGTATTGGACTGATGAAGCCATTGTGAGGCGAAACATTTCCTTAATGAAGATTCCCATATATTGCATAATTGTCAAGTTGATAATTGCCCTTATGATGGTATAAATACGTATGTAACTTAGTGAGACTTTAAGACAGCCATTAGACATGGTTGCATGTCTAATGCAGGTGTGCCTTGGATTTGTCTATCTATATAAGATATGTAGACGTGTCTACATAGCATCCAGCTATGTATGAGTAAGTACGGTCCATGGCAAAGCAGACAACAATGTGAAAATCGCCCTTATGATGCTGAAAATTCTTTTTTTACTAATGGCTGTATGAAAGACACGTATTTTTTTTACTTATCAATTCGTGTATGTTAAAATTTCTCCTTGCAAAAAAAACAACAAAAAACGAAACTAACTTACGAATTTTTTAGTGCATTTAATCACTGTCTCAGGGATAAAAAAAAATGAGGTTGGAGCCATCTGTGGTCCAGCAGTTTCATTTGGTCAACTGACTTTATTTTGCTGATGTAGTTATGCTGTACGAACATGTTCAAGACTTGAGTCATTCTAGGAATGAATGATCTCTCTCTCTCTCTCTCTCTCTCTCTCTCTCTCTCTCTCTCTCTCTCTCTCTCTCTCTCTCTCTCTCTCTCTCTCTCTCTCTCAACTCTCTCTCTCTCTCTCTCTCTCTCTCTCTCTCTCTCTCTCTCTCTCACTCTCTCTCTCTCTCTCACTCACCGAGCGTTGGCCGAGGTTATTTACAATGCAGGGTATGAAGGCAGTGGTGCCAGCATAGGCGCGGACCTTCAGCGGGGTAGCGGGATCAATGTATGGCTCGGTAGCTGATACCCGTCCTGGGAAGGACTCCTGGTGTACCTCCAGCGGACTGGGGGCATGCTCCATGCCCCCCTTGATGTCCGGGGTACTGTGGGAGTAGTAGTCAGTGGCTGGGGTCTGTGGTGTGGGTGTGGGAGAGGTGTGGTCCGTCCCAACCGTAGCTTCTCTCACTCCGTCCGATGCGCTCACAGCTGTGGGAGGAGACGGGGAAAAATTAGAGGTGGGGGGGATTGGAGGTCAGGGCGTTGTGGCAACACTGCTCTGTGAAGGGCAGTGTTGTGGCAACACTATTAGGTGGAGGCTAGGGTGTTGTGGCAACACTGTTCTGTGGAGGTTAGGGTGTTTTGGCAACACTGTTATGTGGAGGTCAGGGTGTTGTGGCAACACTGTTATGTGGAGGTCAGGGTGTTGTGGCAACACTGTTATGTGGAGATCAAGGTGTTGTGGCAACACTGTTAGGTGGAGGTTAGGGTGTTGTGGCAACACTGTTAGGTGGAGGTTAGGGTGTTGTGGCAACACTGTTCTTGGGAGGTCAAGGCGTTGTGGCAACACTGTTCTGGGGAGGTCATGGTGTTGCGGCAACACTGTGGTGGAGGTCATTGTGGTGTGGCAACATTGTTCTGGGGTGGTCATGATGTTGTGGCAACACTGCTCTGGGAAAGTCATTGTGTTGTGGCAACACTGTTCTGGGAAGGTCATGGTGTTGTGGCAACTCGGTAGTGGTCATTGTATTGTAGCATCACTGTTCTGTGGAGGTCATGGTGTTATGGCAACATTGTTCTGGGGTGGTCATGGTGCCGTGGCAACACTGCGATGGAGGACAGGGTGTTGTGGCAACACTGTAGTAGACGTCAGGATGTTGTGGCAGTACTATGTTTGAGGTCAGAGTGCTGTGGCAACACTGTGGTTGAGATCAGGGTAGTGTGGCTACACTGTGGTGGAGGCCAAGGTGTGGTGGCAACCTGTGGTGAAAGTCAGCGTGTTGTGGCAACACTGTGGTGGAGGTCAAGGTGTTGTGGCAACAATGTAGTGGAGCTCAGGGTGTTGTGGCAACACTGGTGGAGTTCAGGATGCAGTGGCAACACTATGGTGGAGATAAGCGTGTTGTTGCAACACTGTGGTGGAGGTCAAGGTGAGGTGGCAACACTCTTGTGGAGGTCAAGGTGTTGTGGAAACTTTGTTCTGGGGAGGTCAGAGTGTTGTGGCAACACTGTGGTTGAGGTAAGGGTCTTCTGGCAACACTGTGGTGGAGCTCAGGGTGTTGTGGCAACTCTCTGGTGGAGGTCAGGATGTGGTAGCAACACTGTGGTGGAGCTCAGGGTGTTGTGGCAACTCTCTGGTAGTCAAGGTTTGGTGGCAACACTGTGGTGGAGGTCATGGTGTTGTGACAACACTGTGGTGGAGGTCAGGGCGTTGTGGCAAAATTTGTGGAGGTCAGACCGTTGTGGTAACACTGGTTGGGGTCAATTTGTTGTGGCAACACTGTGGTGGAGGTCAGGGTGTTGTGGCAACACTGGTGGAGGTCAGGGTGTTGTGGCAACACTGGTGGAGGTCAGGGTGTTGTGGCAACTCTCTGGTGGAGGTCAGGGTATTGTGGAAACACTGGAAGAGGTCAGGGTGTTGTGGCAACTCTCTGGTGGAGGTCAGGGTGTTGTGGCAACACTGGTGGAGGTCAGGGTGCTGTGGCAAAACTTGTGGAGGTCAGGGTGTTGTGGCAACACTGGTGGAGGTCAGGGTTTTGTGGCAACACTGGTGGAGGTCTGGGTGTTGTGCCAACACTGCTGGAGGCCATGGTGTTGTGGCAACACTTGTGGAGGCCAGGGTGTTGTGGCAACACTGGTGGAGGCCAGGGTGTTTTGGCAACACTGGTGGAGGTCAGGGTGTTGTGGCAACACTGGTGAAGGTCAGGGTGTTGTGACAACACTGGTGGAAGTCAGGGTGTTGTGGCAACACTGGTGGAGGTCAGGGTGTTGTGGCAACACTGGTGGAGGTCAGGGTGTTGTGGCAACACTGGTGGAGGTCAGGGTGTTGGGAAACACTGGTGGAAGTCAGGGTGTTGTGGCAACACTGGTGGAGGTCAGGGTGTTGTGGTAACACTGGTGGAGGTCATGGTGTTGTGGCAAGAATGGTGGAGGTCAGGGGGTTGTGGAAACACTGGTGGAGGTCAGGGTGTTGTGGCAACACTGGTGGAGGTCAGGGTGTTATGGCAACACTGGTGGAGGTCAGGGTGTTGAGGCAACGCTGGTGGAGGACAGGGTGTTGTGGCAACACTGGTGGAGGTCAGGGTGTTGTGGCAACACTGGTGGAGGTCAGGGTGTTGTTGCAACACTGGTGGAGGTCAGGGTGTTGTGGCAACAATGGTGGAGGTCAGGGTGTTGTGGCAACACTGGTGGAGGTCAGGGTATTGTGGCAACACTGGTAGAGGTCAGGGTGTTGTGGCAACACTGGTGGAGGTCAGGGTGTTGTGGCAACACTGGTGGAGGTCAGGGTGTTATGGAAACACTGGTGGAGGCCAGGGTGTTGTGGCAACACTGGTGGAGGTCAGGGTGTTGTGGCAACACTGGTGGAGGTCAGGTTGTTGTGGCAACACTGGTGGAAATCAGGGTGTTGTGGCAACACTGGTGGAGGTCAGGGTATTGAGGAAACACTGGTGGAGGTCAGGGTGTTGTGGCAACATTGGTGGAGGTCAGGGTGTTGTATCAACACTGGTGGAGGTCAGGATGTTGTGGCAAAACTTGTGGAGGTCAGGGTGTTGTGGCAACACTTGTGGAGGTCAGGGTTTTGTGGCAACACTGGTGGAGGTCAGGGTGTTGTGCCAACACTGGTGGAGGTCATGGTGTTGTGGCAACACTTGTGGAGGCCAGGGTGTTGTTGCAACACTGGTGGAGGTCAGGGTGTCGTGGCAACACATGTGGAGGTCAGGGTGTTGTGGCAACGCTGGTGGAGGTCAGGGTGTTGTGGCAACACTAGTTGAGGTCAGGGTGTTGTGGCAACACTGGTGGAGGTCAGGGTGTTGTGGCAACACTAGTGGAGGTCAGGGTGTTGTGGCAACACTGATGGAGGCCAGGGTGTTGTGGCAACACTGGCGGAGGCCAGGGTGTTGTGGCAACACTGGTGGAGGTCAGGGTGTTGTGGCAACACTAGTGGAGGTCAGGGTGTTGTGGCAACACTGATGGAGGCCAGGGTGTTGTGGCAACACTGGTGGAGGCCAGGGTGTTGTGGCAACACTGGTGGAGGTCAGGGTGTTGTGGCAACACTGGTGGAGGTCAGGGTGTTGTGGCAACACTGGTGGAGGTCAGGGTGTTGTGGCAACACTGATGGAGGTCAGGGTGTTGTGGCAACACTGGTGGAGGTCAGGGTGTTGTGGCAACACTGGTGGAGTCAGGGTGTTGTGGCAACACTGGTGGAGGTCCATGGTGTTGTGGCAACACTGGTGGAGGAATCAGGGTGTTGTGGCAACACTGGTGGAGGATCAGGGGTGTTGTGGCAACACTGGTGGAGGTCAGGGTGTTGTGGCAACACTGGTAGAGGTCAGGGTGTTGTAGGCAACACTGGTGGAGGTCAGGTGCTGTGGCAACACTGGTGGAGGTCAGGGTGTTGTGGCAACACTGGTGGAAGGTCAGGGGTGTTGTGGCAACACTGGTGGAGGTCAGGGTGCTTGTGGCAACACTGGTGGAGGTCAGGGTGTTGTGGCAACACTGGTGGAGGTCAGGGGTGTTGTGGGCAACACTGGTGGAGGTCGGAGTGTTGTGGCAACACTGGTGGAGGTCAGGTGTTGTGGCAACACTGTTGGAGGTCAGGGTGTTGTGGCAACACTGGTGGAGTGTGAGGGGGTTGTGGCAACACTGGTGGAGGTCGGGTGTTGTGGCAAGCACTGGTGGAGGTCAGGGTGTTGTGGCAACACTGGTGGAGGTCAGGGTGTTGTGCAACACTGGTGGAGGTCCAGGGTGTTGTGGGCAACACTGGTATGGAGGTCAGGAGTGTGTAACACTGGTGGAGGTCAGGGTGTTGTGGCAACACTGGTGGAGGTCAGTGTTGTGGCAACACTGGTGGAGGTCAGGTGTTGTGGCAACACTGGTGGAGGTCAGGTGTTGTGGCAACACTGGTGGAGGTCAGGGTGTTGTGGCAACACTGGTGGAGGTCAGGGTGTTGTGGCAACACTGGTGGAGGTCAGGGTGTTGTGGCAACACTGGTGGAGGTGAGGGGGTTGTGGCAACACTGGTGGAGGTCAGGGTGTTGTGGCAACACTGGTGGAGGTCAGGGTGTTGTGGCAACACTGGTGGAGGTCAGGGTGTTGTGGCAACACTGCTGGAGGTCAGGGTGTTGTGGCAACACTGGTGGAGGTCAGGGTGTTGTGGCAACACTGCTGGAGGTCAGGGTGTTGTAACAACACTGGTGGAGGTCAGGGTGTTGTGGCAACACTGGTGGAGGTCAGGGTGTTGTGGCAACACTGGTGGAGGCCAGGGTGTTGTTGCAACACTAGTGGAGGTCAGGGTGTTGTGGCAACACTGGTGGAGGCCAGGGTGTTGTGGCAACACTGGTGGAGGTCAGGGTGTTGTGGCAACACTGGTGGAGGTTAGGAGTTGTTGGCAACACTGGTGGAGGTCAGGGTGTTGTGGCAACACTGGTGGAGGTCAGGGTGTTGTGGCAACACTGGTGGAGGCAAGGGTGTTGTGGCAACACTGGTGGAGGTCAGGGTGTTGTGGCAACACTGGTGGAGGCCAGGGTGTTGTGGCAACACTGGTGGAGGTCAGGGTGTTGTTGCAACACTGGTGGAGGTCAGGGTGTTGTGGCAACACTGGTGGAGGTCAGGGTGTTGTGGCAACACTGGTGGAGGTCAGGGTGTTGTGGCAACACTGGTGGAGGTCATGGTGTTGTGGCAACACTGGTGGAGGTCAGGGTGTTGTGGCAACACTGGTGGATTTCAGGGTGTTGTGGCAACACCGGTGGAGGCAGGGTGTTGTGGCAACACTGGTGGAGGTCAGGTGTTGTGGCACACTGGTGGAAGGTCAGGGGTGTTGTGTGGCAACACTGGTGGAGGTCAGGGTGTTGTGGCAACACTGGTGGAGGAGGTCAGGGTGTTGTGGCAACACTGGTGGAGGTCAGGGTGTTGTGGCAACACTGGTGGAGGTCAGGGTGTTGTGGCAACACTGGTGGAGTCAGGGTGTTGTGGCAGCACTGGTGGAGGTCTGGGTGTTGTGGCAACACTGCTGGAGGTCAGGTGTTGTGGCAACACTGGTGGAAGTCAGGATGTTGTGGCAACACTGGTGAGGTCAGGTGTTGTGGCAACACTGGTGGAGGTCAGGGTGTTGTGGCAACACTGGTGGAGGATCAGGGTGTTGTGGCAACACTAGTGGAGGTCAGGGTGTTGTGGCAACACTGGTGGAGGTCAGGGGTGTTGTGGCAACACTGGTGGAGGTCAGGGTGTTGTGGCAGCACTGGTGGAGGTCTGGGTGTTGTGGCAACACTGCTGGAGGTCAGGGTGTTGTGGCAACACTGGTGGAGGTCAGGATGTTGTGGCAACACTGGTGGAGATCAGGGTGTTGTGGCAACACTGGTGGAGGTCAGGGTGTTGTGGCAACACTGGTGGAGGTCAGGGTGTTGTGGCAACACTAGTGGAGGTCAGGGTGTTGTGGCAACACTGGTGGAGGCCAGGGTGTTGTGGCAACACTGGTGGAGGCCAGGGTGTTGTGGCAACACTGGTGGAGGTCAGGGTGTTGTGGCAACACTGGTGGAGGCCAGGGTGTTGTGGCAACACTGGTGGAGGTCAGGGTGTTGTGGCAACACTGGTGGAGGTCAGGGTGTTGTGGCAACACTGGTGGAGGTCAGGGTGTTGTGGCAACACTGGTGGAGGTCAGGGTGTTGTGGCAACACTGGTGGAGGCAAGGGTGTTGTGGCAACACTGGTGGAGGTCAGGGTGTTGTGGCAACACTGGTGGAGGTCAGGGTGCTTGTGGCAACACTGGTGGAGGTCAGGGTGTTGTGGCAACACTGGTGGAGTCAGGTGTTGTGGCAACAATGGTGGAGGAATCAGGGTGTTGTGGGCAACACTGGTGGAGAGGTCAGTGTTGTGGGAACACTGGTGGAGGCCAGGGTGTTGTGGCAACACTGGTGGAGGTCAGGGTGTTGTGGCAACACTGGTGGAGGTCAGGGTGTTGTGGCAACACTGGTGGAGGTCAGGGTGTTGTGGCAACACTGGTGGAGGTCAGGGTGTTGTGGCAGCACTGGTGGAGGTCTGGGTGTTGTGGCAACACTGCTGGAGGTCAGGGTGTTGTGGCAACACTGGTGGAGGTCAGGGTGTTGTGGCAACACTGGTGGAGGTCAGGGTGTTGTGGCAACACTGGTGGAGGTCAGGGTGTTGTGGCAACACTGGTGGAGGTCAGGGTGTTGTGGCAACACTAGTGGAGGTCAGGGTGTTGTGGCAACACTGGTGGAGGCCAGGGTGTTGTGGCAACACTGGTGGAGGCCAGGGTGTTGTGGCAACACTGGTGGAGGTCAGGGTGTTGTGGCAACACTGGTGGAGGCCAGGGTGTTGTGGCAACACTGGTGGAGGTCAGGGTGTTGTGGCAACACTGGTGGAGGTCAGGGTGTTGTGGCAACACTGGTGGAGGTCAGGGTGTTGTGGCAACACTGGTGGAGGTCAGGGTGTTGTGGCAACACTGGTGGAGGTCAGGGTGTTGTGGCAACACTGGTGGAGGTCAGGGTGTTGTGGCAAGCACTGGTGGAGGATCAGGGTGTTGTGGCAACACTGGTGGAGGATCAGGGTGTTGTGGCAACACTGGTGGAGTCAGGTGTTGTGGCAACACTGGTGGAGGTCAGGGTGTTGTGGCAACACTGGTGGAGGAGGTCAGGGTGTTGTGGCAACACTGGTGGAGGATCAGGTGTTGTGGCAACACTGGTGGAGGTCAGGGTGTTGTGGCAACACTGGTGGAGGTCAGGGTTTTGTGGCAACACTGGTGGAGGCATGGGGTGTTGTGGCAACACTGGTGGAGGTCAGGGTGCTTGTGGCAACACTGGTGGAGGTCCAGGGTGTTGTGGGCAACACTGGTGGAGGTCAGGTGTTGTGGGCAACACTGGTGGAGGTCAGGGTGTTGTGGCAACACTGGTGGAGGTCAGGGTGTTGTGGCAACACTGGTGGAGGTCAGGGTGTTGTGGCAACACTGGTGGAGGTCAGGGTGTTGTGGAAACACTGGTGGAGGTCTGGGTGTTGTGGCAACACTGCTGGAGGTCAGGGTGTTGTGGCAACACTGGTGGAGGTCAGGGTGTTGTGGCAACACTGGTGGAGGTCAGGGTGTTGTGGCAACACTGGTGGAGGTCAGGGTGTTGTGGCAACACTGGTGGAGGTCTGGGTGTTGTGGCAACACTGCTGGAGGTCAGGGTGTTGTGGCAACACTGGTGGAGGTCAGGGTGTTGTGGCAACACTGGTGGAGGTCAGGGTGTTGTGGCAACACTGGTGGAGGTCAGGGTGTTGTGGCAACACTGGTGGAGGTCAGGGTGTTGTGGCAACACTGGTGGAGGTCAGGGTGTTGTGGCAACACTGCTGGAGGTCAGGGTGTTGTGGCAACACTGGTGGAGGTCTGGGTGTTGTGGCAACACTGGTGGAGGTCAGGGTGTTGTGGCAACACTGCTGGAGGTCAGGGTGTTGTGGCAACACTGGTGGAGGTCAGGGTGTTGTGGCAACACTGGTGGAGGTCAGGGTGTTGTGGCAACACTGGTGGAGGCCAGGGTGTTGTGGCAACACTGGTGGAGGTCTGGGTGTTGTGGCAACACTGGTGGAGGCCAGGGTGTTGTGGCAACACTGGTGGAGGCCAGGGTGTTGTGGCAACACTGGTGGAGGTCTGGGTGTTGTGGCAACACTGGTGGAGGTCAGGGTGTTGTGGCAACACTGGTGGAGGTCAGGGTGTTGTGGCAACACTGGTGGAGGTCAGGGTGTTGTGGCAACACTGGTGGAGGTCAGGGTGTTGTGGCAACACTGGTGGAGGTCAGGGTGTTGTGGCAACACTGGTGGAGGTCAGGGTGTTGTGGCAACACTGGTGGAGGTCAGGTGTTGTGGGCAACACTGGTGGAGGTCAGGGTGTTGTGGCAACACTGGTGGAGGTCAGGGTGTTGTGGCAACACTGGTGGAGGTCATGGTGTTGTGGCAACACTGGTGGAGGTCAGGGTGCTTGTGGGCAACACTGGTGGATTTCAGGTGTTGTGGCAACACCTGGTGGAGGTCCAGGGTTGTGGCAACACTGGTGGAGGAGGTCAGGGTGTTGTGGCAACACTGGTGGAGGTCAGGGTGTTGTGGCAACACTGGTGGAGGTCCAGGGTGTTGTGGCAACACTGGTGGAGGTCAGGTGTTGTGGCAACACTGGTGGAGAGGCTCAGGGTGTTGGGCAACACTGGTGGAAAGGCCAGGGTGTTGTGGCAACACTGGTGGAGGTCAGGTGTTGTGGCAACACTGGTGGAGGTCCAGGGTGTTGTGGCAACACTGGTGGAGGTCAGGGGTGTTGTGGTCAACACTGGTGGAGGTCAGGGTGTTGTGGCAACACTGGTGGAGTACAGGGGTGTTGTGGCAACACTGGTGGAGGTCAGGGTGTTGTGGCAACACAGGTGGAGGTCAGGGGTGGTGTGGCAACACTGGTGGAGGTCAGGGTGTTGTGGCAACACTGGTGGAGGTCAGTGTTGTGGCAAACACCGGTGGAGGTCAGGGTGTTGTGGCAACACTGGTGGAGGTCCAGGGGTGCTTGTGGCAACACCGGTGGAGGTCAGGGTGTTGTGGCAACACTGGTGGAGGAGATCAGGGTGTTGTGGCAACACCGGTGGAGGTCAGGGTGTTGTGGCAACACCGGTGGAGGTCAGGTAGTTGTGGCAACACTGGTGGAGGCAGTGGGGTGCTTGTGGGCAAGCACTGGTGGTGGAGGTCAGGTGTTGTGGCAACACCGGTGGAGGTCAGGGTGTTGTGGCAGCACTGGTGGAGGTCAGGTGTTGTGGCAAACACCGGTGGAGGAATCAGGGGTGTTGTGGCAACACTGGTGGAGTCAGGTGTTGTGGCAACACCGGTGGAGGCCACGGGTGTTGTGGCAACACTGGTGGAGGTCAGGGTGTTGTGGCAACACTGGTGGAGGTCAGGGTGTTGTGGCAACACCGGTGGAGGTCAGGGTGTTGTGGCAACACTGGTGGAGGTCAGGGTGTTGTGGCAACACCGGTGGAGGTCAGGGTGTTGTGGCAACACTGGTGGAGGTCAGGGTGTTGTGGCAACACCGGTGGAGGTCAGGGTGTTGTGGCAAACACCGGTGGAGGTCAGGTGTTGTGGCAACACTGGTGGAGGTCAGGGTG
>NC_091339.1:16332507-16342507 GCF_038502225.1 Cherax quadricarinatus | reverse complement strand
ATCGATTCAGTAATTTATACAGGAGATGTTACTAGCAGGTTGCTCCCGGTATTTTTGCTCACCTCTTACTACACGCATGGCTTGATGAAAGGGAATAGAGATGAAAGGAAACACTAAAATGAACAAGAACTATTAAGAAATAAGAATAACAACTAGATATGTGTGTGTGTGTGTGTGTGTGTGTGTGTGTGTGTGTGTGTGTGTGTGTGTGTGTGTGTGTGTGTGTGTGTGTGTGTACATATACTCATTCCTTAATAGTTCTTGTTCTTTTTACTGTTTCCTTTCATCTCCATGTCTTACCTGGGAAGAATGCTTCCCAGGTAAGCCATGCTCGTAGTAAGAGGCGAACAAAATACCGGGATGTGCGGATGTTTGAATGTGTGTGGGTGTAGCGCGGCTGTGAAGAACTGATTGCGATTGTACGTGAATGAAAAGAAGCTGGATGTCCTAGCTCTAAGGGAAACAAAGCTGAATGGGTTAGGAAAATTTCAGTAGAAGTAAATAGAGTTATATCGGGTTTATCTGAGATAATCGGAACTAAAGATTTAGGTAGAGATAGCGGTAATATTAAATAAACACTTATAAAAGGAGAATACAGGAAAGGGGATGTGAGAAGTGGGTTACAGGAAGTGTTTATGTACCTGGAAAAGTAAGGTACTTAGAGGAGATTCACACTTTGGGGAGGTGGTAAGCGAGAACATATATGTTGTGGGGGACTCAAATGCTAAATCGGTAGCTACTGTTGTAGATGGCGTAGTAGGTAAGTCTGTGGTGGCAAGGGTAAATTATAATTAAGGCTGCTAACTGAACTATGTGTAGCAAGACGTTTGGCGATAAGTAATTATTTTTAACACGCCGGCCGTCTCCCACCATGGTAAGGTGACCCGTTATTTATTCAATCGCCGTCTTGCTAGAAGTGCGTTAACTTTACACTTTAAATAGCCCATTCCACGTTTGAAGTGCAAGCAGTGTACCTCCACCTCCAGGACTCGAGTCCGACTAGTTAGTTTCCTTACTCACACCCCAACAGCACGTCAAATCATAAAAATTACTTGCTCCAACTCTCTCCTATCTAACACATTCACACAAGCTTATAGGATGTCCAAGCCCTTAGCACTTAAAACCTTCGTTTCACCCTCCCTCCAACCTTTCCTAGGACGATCCCTATCCAACATTTCCTCCATCTCAGCATTATACACTATCCTTCTAAATATCCATACCACCTCAACAACCCCCCATCAGCAATCGGAATAATATTTTTGTTAGCCCTTCACCCTATAATCTCCAAACTCCGAATTCCAAGCATAAGAAATTTTTGTTGCATTTATGGATTTAGAAAAGGCGTATGTTAGGGTTGATATAGGAATAATGTTGCAGATGCTGCGTATGCAATAGGTGGAGGGCTACTGAAAGCAGTAAAGAGAATTTATATGGATAGTGAGGCTCAGGTTAGGATATGTAGGTGAGAAGGGGATTATTTTCCAGTCAAAGTCGGCCATAGACAGGGATGGGTAATGTCGCCATGGTTGTTTAACATATTTATCGATGGGGCTGTCAAAGAAGTTAATGCCAGGGTGTTGGGGAGAGATGTTGGATTAAAAGAAAACGAATCTGCTGAGTGGGAGTTATCACAAAGAAGGAAATTTGAAGTGAACGCCTGAAAGAACAGGGTACTAAGAGCAACACAAAAATCTTAGCGAATGAATCATTGAAAGATGAGGTGAACCTCTGAATCGACCTGAGGAAAAAGTTTGGTGGTTCACTAAAGTTTCTATGGAGACAAAGAACCATGGAGGCACAAAGGGAAAATTGTACCAGAGTGTAGTGGAAACAATACTGTTATACGGGTGTGAAACATGGGTTTTAAATATTGCAGCGAAGAGGAGGCTGGAGGCAGTAGAAATGTCATTAATGGAAATAAGTGGAATGAATATTAAGTAGAGAATTCAGAGCTTGGAGATTAGAAACTGTGGGGTTACCAAATGTATTATTCAGAGGACATAGTAGTGGTTGTTGAGGTGGTTTAGACATTTAGAGAGGCGGGAGCGAAATAGAATAACCATGAGGACATGACAAATCTGGAGTGGAGTGTATTTCCGGGAAGAGTCGGAGGGAAGGAGTCAGGGATGTTTTGAGTGAGAAGAGCTTGGACATCCAACAAGCTTGTGTGAGTGTGTTTGATAAGAATGAGTAGTGGCAAGTGGTTTTTGTAGTATTTGACATATAATTAGAGTGTGAACAAAAAAGCATTTATAAAAAGATTCAGGTAAACCGGTTAGTTGGACTTGAGTCCTGGAGGTGAAAAGCACCCTGGAAGATGAGTGGGGATGTTGGAGTTACGAGAGCACTCTTGTGGCAAGACAATGATTTAATGAATGATGATGAATATCTTTACTCTTGTCTGTATTATTATTATTATTATTATTATTATTATTATTATTATTATTATTATTATTATTATTATTATTATTATTATTATTATTATTATTATTATTATTATTATTATCATCATCATCATCATCATCGTCATCATTATCATCATAATCATTAAATTGTTTTTTTTTTTAACATTTTCATTTCTCTATTTTCTATACATTTTCAAGGATGGTTCACTGAGGCAGCTCACTGAAACAGCTCACTGAAGCAGCTCACTGAAACAGCTCACTGAAGCAGCTCACTGAAACAGCTCACTGAAACAGCTTACTGAAGCAGCTGACATAACATGGATCAATATTATATAATTCTTCTGCTATCAGTAACTCAGCATTACCTCAGCTCACACACTTTATCTCTCACATCCCCTCTCTCCTTTAATATGCTTTTAGCCTCCCTCACCACCTCCCTCACCACCTCCCTCACCACCTCCCTCACCACCTCCCTCACCACCTCCCTCACCACCTCCCTCACCACCTCCCTCACCACCTCCCTCACCACCTCCCTCACCACCTCCCTCACCACCTCCCTCACCACCTCCCTCACCACCTCCCTCACCACCTCCCTCACCACCTTCCTCACCACCTCCCTCACCACCTCCCTCACCACCTTCCTCACCACCTCCCTCACCACCTTCCTCACCACCTCCCTCACCACCTTCCTCACCACCTCCCTCACCACCTTCCTCACCACCTTCCTCACCACCTTCCTCACCACCTTCCTCACCACCTCCCTCACCACCTCCCTCACCACCTCCCTCACCACCTCCCTCACCACCTCCCTCACCACCTTCCTCACCACCTTCCTCACCACCTTCCTCACCACCTTCCTCACCACCTTCCTCACCACCTTCCTCACCACCTCCCTCACCACCTCAATCACCACCTCCCTCACCACCTTCCTCACCACCTTCCTCACCACCTCCCTCACCACCTTCCTCACCACCTTCCTCACCACCTTCCTCACCACCTTCCTCACCACCTTCCTCACCACCTCCCTCACCACCTCCATCACCACCTCCCTCACCACCTCCATCACCACCTCCCTCACCACCTCCCTCACCACCTCCCTCACCACCTTCCTCACCACCTCCCTCACCACCTTCCTCACCACCTTCCTCACCACCTTCCTCACCACCTCCCTCACCACCTCAATCACCACCTCCCTCACCACCTTCCTCACCACCTTCCTCACCACCTTCCTCACCACCTTCCTCACCACCTTCCTCACCACCTTCCTCACCACCTTCCTCACCACCTCCCTCACCACCTCAATCACCACCTCCCTCACCACCTTCCTCACCACCTCCATCACCACCTCCCTCACCACCTCAATCACCACTCCCCTCACCACCTCCATCACCACCTCCCTCACCACCTCCCTCACCACTTCCCTCACCACCTCAATCACCACCTCCCTCACCACCTCCCTCACCACCTCCATCACCACCTCCCTCACCACCTCAATCACCACTCCCCTCACCACCTCCATCACCACCTCCCTCACCACCTCCCTCACCACTTCCCTCACCACCTCAATCACCACCTCCCTCACCACCTCCCTCACCACCTCCATCACCACCTCCCTCACCACCTCCCTCACCAATTCCATCACCACCTCCCTCACCACCTCTATCACCACCTCCATCACCACCTCCCTCACCACCTCCATCCCCACCTCCCTCACCACCTCCCTCACCACCTCCATCACCACGTCCCTCACCACCTTCCTCACCACCTCCATCGCCACCTCCATCACCACCTCCCTCACCACCTCCCTCACCACCTCCATCACCACCTCCCTCACCACCTCCATCACCACCTCCATCACCACCTCCCTCACCACCTCCATCACCACCTCCCTCACCACCTCCTTCACCACCTCATTCACCACCTTCCTAACCACCTCCCCCATCATCGCCTCCTTCCGTCTGACCATCAGTCATCATCAACTCATCAACTGGTGCTCTGGTAAATGTTGAATACCGGACTAGTTCCAGGTAAGAAGTATTAGTGTGTGTGTGTGTATGTGTGTGTGTATGCGTGTATGTGTGTTTGCGTGTGTCTGTCTCTCTGTCTGTGTGTCTCTCTGTCTATGTAGTATTTGCTCCCTCTCAGCCGATGGTATAACTGGAAGACACAAGGTAGATATCTCCAGTGTTTATCTAACAGATCTTTTGCATTTCCAGAGTCTGAATTACGTATGACAGAGCACAGATTTCGCAGGTTATTTAATATACTTTTAAAGATTTTAATAATCCTTGTCCCTTGTGATTTATGGTGTCTTTTACTCACCCGTACATCCCCGTCTTTCCTACACACCCCTGCCTCTCCTACACACTCCTGCCTCCCCTACACACTCCTGCCTCTCCTACACACTCCTGCCTCTCCTACACACTCCTGCCTCTCCTACACACTCCTGCCTCTCCTACACACTCCTGCCTCTCCTACACACTCCTGCCTCTCCTACACACTCCTGCATCTCCTACACACCCCTGCCTCTCCTACACACCCCTGCCTCTCCTACACACTCCTGCCTCTCCTACACACTCCTGCCTCTCCTACACACTCCTGCCTCTCCTACACACTCCTGCCTCTCCTACACACTCCTGCCTCTCCTACACACTCCTGCCTCTCCTACACACTCCTGCCTCTCCTACACACTCCTGCCTCTCCTACACACTCCTGCCTCTCCTACACACTCCTGCCTCTCCTACACACTCCTGCCTCTCCTACACACACCTGCCTCTATTACACACTCCTGCCTCTCCTACACACTCCTGCCTCTCCTACACACTCCTTCCGCTCCTACACACTCCTGCCTCTCCTACACACTCCTGCCTCTCCTACACACTCCTGCCTCTCCTACACACTCCTGCCTCTCCTACACACCCCTGTCTCTCCTACACACTCCTGCCTCTCCTACACACTCCTGCCTCTCCTACACACTCCTGCCTCTCCTACACACTCCTGCCTCTCCTACACACTCCTGCCTCTCCTACACACTCCTTCCTCTCCTACACACTCCTGCCTCTCCTACACACTCCTGCCTCTCCTACACACTCCTGCCTCTCCTACACACCCCTGCCTCTCCTACACACCCCTGCCTCTCCTACACACTCCTGCCTCTCCTACACACTCCTGCCTCTCCTACACACTCCTGCCTCTCCTACACACTCCTGCCTCTCCTACACACTCCTGCCTCTCCTACACACTCCTGCCTCTCCTACACACTCCTGCCTCTCCTACACACTCCTGCCTCTCCTACACACTCCTGCCTCTCCTACACACTCCTGCCTCTCCTACACACTCCTGCCTCTCCTACACACTCCTGCCTCTTCTACACACTCCTGCCTCTCCTACACACACCTGCCTCTCCTACACACTCCTGCCTCTCCTACACACTCCTGCCTCTCCTACACACTCCTGCCGCTCCTACACACTCCTGCCTCTCCTACACACTCCTGCCTCTCCTACACACTCCTGCCTCTCCTACACACTCCTGCCTCTCCTACGCACTCCTGCCTCTATTACACACTCCGGCCTCTCCTACACACTCCTGCCTCTCCTACACACTCCTGCCTCTCCTACACACTCCTGCCTCTCCTACACACTCCTGCTTCTCCTACACACTCCTGCCTCTCCTACACACTCCTGCCTCTCCTACACACTCCTGCCTCTCCTATACACCCCTGCCTCTCCTACACACTCCTGCCTCTCCTACACACCCCTGCCTCTCCTACACACCCCTGCCTTTCCTACACACCCCTGCCTCTCCTACAAACCCCTGCCTCTCCTACAAACCCCTGCCTCTCCTACACACTCCTGCCTCTCCTACACACCTCTGCCTCTCCTACACACCCCTGCCTCTCCTACACACCCCTGCCTCACCTACACACCCCTGCCTCTCCTACACACCCCTGCCTCTCCTACACACCGCTGCTTCTCCTACACACCCCTGCCTCTCCTACACACCCCTCCCTCTTCTACACACCCCTGCCTCTCCTACACACCCCTGCCTCTCCTACACATCCCTGCCTCTCCTACAAACCCCTGCCTCTCCTACACACTCCTGCCTCTCCTACACACCCCTGCCTCTCCTACACACCCCTGCCTCTCCTACACACCCCTGCCTCTCCTACACACCCCTGCCTCTCCTACACACCCCTGCCTCTCCTACACACCCCTGCCTCTCCTACACACCCCTGCCTCTCCTACACACTCCTGCCTCTCCTACACACTCCTGCATCTCCTACACACTCCTGCCTCTCCTACACACCCCTGCCTCTCCTACACACCCCTGCCTCTCCTACACACTCCTGCCTCTCCTACACACCCCTGCTTCTCCTACACACTCCTGCCTCTCCTACACACTCCTGCCTCTCCTACACACCCCTGCCTTTCCTACAAACCCCTGCCTCTCCTACAAACCCCTGCCTCTCTTACAAACCCCTGCCTCTCCTACAAACCCATGCCTCTCCTACAAACCCCTGCCTCTCCTACACACTCCTGCCTCTCCTACACACTCCTGCCTCTCCTACACACCCCTGCCTCTCCTACACATCCCTGCCTCTCCTACAAACCCCTGCCTCTCCTACACACTCCTGCCTCTCCTACACACCCCTGCCTCTCCTACACACCCATGCCTCTCCTACACACCCCTGCCTTTCCTACACACCCCTGTCTCTCCTACAAACCCCTGCCTCTCCTACAAACCCCTGCCTCTCCTACAAACCCCTGCCTCTCCTACAAACCTCTGCCTCTCCTACACACTCCTGCCTCTCCTACACACCCCTGCCTCTCCTACACACCCCTGCCTCTCCTACACATCCCTGCCTCTCCTACAAACCCCTGCCTCTCCTACACACTCCTGCCTCTCCTACACACCCCTGCCTCTCCTACACACCCCTGCTTCTCCTACACACCCCTGCCTCTCCTACACACTCCTGCCTCTCCTACACACTCCTGCCTCTCCTACACACTCCTGCCTCTCCTACACACCCCTGCCTCTCCTACACACCCCTGCCTCTCCTACACACCCCTGCCTCTCCTACACACTCCTGCCTCTCCTACACACTCCTGCATCTCCTACACACTCCTGCCTCTCCTACACACTCCTGCCTCTCCTACACACTCCTGCCTCTCCTACACACTCCTGCCTCTCCTACACACTCCTGCCTCTCCTACACACTCCTGCCTCTCCTACACACTCCTGCCTCTCCTACACACTCCTGCCTCTCCTACACACTCCTGCCTCTCCTACACACTCCTGCCTCTCCTACACACTCCTGCCTCTCCTACACACACCTGCCTCTATTACACACTCCTGCCTCTCCTACACACTCCTGCCTCTCCTACACACTCCTTCCGCTCCTACACACTCCTGCCTCTCCTACACACTCCTGCCTCTCCTACACACTCCTGCCTCTCCTACACACTCCTGCCTCTCCTACACACCCCTGTCTCTCCTACACACTCCTGCCTCTCCTACACACTCCTGCCTCTCCTACACACTCCTGCCTCTCCTACACACTCCTGCCTCTCCTACACACTCCTGCCTCTCCTACACACTCCTTCCTCTCCTACACACTCCTGCCTCTCCTACACACTCCTGCCTCTCCTACACACTCCTGCCTCTCCTACACACCCCTGCCTCTCCTACACACCCCTGCCTCTCCTACACACTCCTGCCTCTCCTACACACTCCTGCCTCTCCTACACACTCCTGCCTCTCCTACACACTCCTGCCTCTCCTACACACTCCTGCCTCTCCTACACACTCCTGCCTCTCCTACACACTCCTGCCTCTCCTACACACTCCTGCCTCTCCTACACACTCCTGCCTCTCCTACACACTCCTGCCTCTCCTACACACTCCTGCCTCTCCTACACACTCCTGCCTCTTCTACACACTCCTGCCTCTCCTACACACACCTGCCTCTCCTACACACTCCTGCCTCTCCTACACACTCCTGCCTCTCCTACACACTCCTGCCGCTCCTACACACTCCTGCCTCTCCTACACACTCCTGCCTCTCCTACACACTCCTGCCTCTCCTACACACTCCTGCCTCTCCTACGCACTCCTGCCTCTATTACACACTCCGGCCTCTCCTACACACTCCTGCCTCTCCTACACACTCCTGCCTCTCCTACACACTCCTGCCTCTCCTACACACTCCTGCTTCTCCTACACACTCCTGCCTCTCTTACACACTCCTGCCTCTCCTACACACTCCTGCCTCTCCTATACACCCCTGCCTCTCCTACACACTCCTGCCTCTCCTACACACCCCTGCCTCTCCTACACACCCCTGCCTTTCCTACACACCCCTGCCTCTCCTACAAACCCCTGCCTCTCCTACAAACCCCTGCCTCTCCTACACACTCCTGCCTCTCCTACACACCTCTGCCTCTCCTACACACCCCTGCCTCTCCTACACACCCCTGCCTCACCTACACACCCCTGCCTCTCCTACACACCCCTGCCTCTCCTACACACCGCTGCTTCTCCTACACACCCCTGCCTCTCCTACACACCCCTCTCTCTTCTACACACCCCTGCCTCTCCTACACACCCCTGCCTCTCCTACACATCCCTGCCTCTCCTACAAACCCCTGCCTCTCCTACACACTCCTGCCTCTCCTACACACCCCTGCCTCTCCTACACACCCCTGCCTCTCCTACACACCCCTGCCTCTCCTACACACCCCTGCCTCTCCTACACACCCCTGCCTCTCCTACACACCCCTGCCTCTCCTACACACCCCTGCCTCTCCTACACACTCCTGCCTCTCCTACACACTCCTGCATCTCCTACACACTCCTGCCTCTCCTACACACCCCTGCCTCTCCTACACACCCCTGCCTCTCCTACACACTCCTGCCTCTCCTACACACCCCTGCTTCTCCTACACACTCCTGCCTCTCCTACACACTCCTGCCTCTCCTACACACCCCTGCCTTTCCTACAAACCCCTGCCTCTCCTACAAACCCCTGCCTCTCTTACAAACCCCTGCCTCTCCTACAAACCCATGCCTCTCCTACAAACCCCTGCCTCTCCTACACACTCCTGCCTCTCCTACACACTCCTGCCTCTCCTACACACCCCTGCCTCTCCTACACATCCCTGCCTCTCCTACAAACCCCTGCCTCTCCTACACACTCCTGCCTCTCCTACACACCCCTGCCTCTCCTACACACCCATGCCTCTCCTACACACCCCTGCCTTTCCTACACACCCCTGTCTCTCCTACAAACCCCTGCCTCTCCTACAAACCCCTGCCTCTCCTACAAACCCCTGCCTCTCCTACAAACCTCTGCCTCTCCTACACACTCCTGCCTCTCCTACACACCCCTGCCTCTCCTACAAACCCCTGCCTCTCCTACACATCCCTGCCTCTCCTACAAACCCCTGCCTCTCCTACACACTCCTGCCTCTCCTACACACCCCTGCCTCTCCTACACACCCCTGCTTCTCCTACACACCCCTGCCTCTCCTACACACTCCTGCCTCTCCTACACACTCCTGCCTCTCCTACACACTCCTGCCTCTCCTACACACCC
>NC_091339.1:16320007-16327507 GCF_038502225.1 Cherax quadricarinatus | reverse complement strand
TATATATATATATATATTTTTATTATCACACTGGCCAATTCCGACCAAGGCAGGGTGGCCCGAAAAAGAAAAACTTTCACCATCATTCACTCCATCACTGTCTTGCCATATATATGTATATATATGTATATATATATATATATGTATATATATGTATGTATATATATGTATATATATATATGTATATATATATATATATGTACTGTTTGTCTCAGTACATATACATCATGAGAGAGATACTTTTAGTGCACATACATCAAGAGAGATATTCTCATCGGAACATACAGGTGTTCGCACACTAATTCTAACTCTAAAGTTTATATATTTTTGCTCACGTTCAAAGGCAATGATTGTATTTAAATCAAATTACTTGTAATACTGATAAAATTACTTCTAGTAACACCGAGTAAATTTATTGTAACACTGGCTAAATCCCTTCTTGTAACACTAAAAAAATCCTTTCTTGTAACACTGGTTAAATCTCTTCTTGTAACACTGGAAAAATCCCTTCTTGAACACTGGTTAAAACCCTTCTTGTAACACTGGAAAAATCCCTTCTTGTAACACTGGTTAAATCCCTTCTTGTAACACTGATTAAATCCCTTCTTGTAACACTGGTTAAATTATTTCTTGTAACACTGGTTAAATCCCTTCTTTAACACTGGTTAAATCCATTCCTGTAACACTGGAAAAATCCCTTCTTGTAGCACTGGTTAAATCCCTTCTTGTAACACTGGTTAAATCCCTTCTTGTAACACTGGTTAAATCTCTTCTTGTAACACTGGAAAAATCCCTTCTTGTAACACTGATTAAATCCCTTCTTGTAACACTGGTTAAATTCCTTCTTGTAACACTGGTTAAATCCCTTCTTGTAACACTGGTTAAATCTCTTCTTGTAATACTGGTTAAATCCCTTCTTGTAACACTGGTTAAATCTCTTCTTGTAACACTGGAAAAATCCCTTCTTGTAACACTGATTAAATCCCTTCTTGAAACACCGGTTAAATTCCTTCTTGTAACACTGGTTAAATCCCTTCTTGTAACACTGGTTAAATCCCTTCTTGTAACACTGGTTAAAACCCTTCTTGTAACACTGGTTAAATCCCTTCTCGTAACACTGGTTAAATCCCATCTTGTAACACTGATTAAATCCCTTCTTGTAACACTGGTTAAATTACTTTGTTACATTATTTGGTTGGATTTATATTATTTATAATGTAATAATTCACTCTGCACTGTCTAGGGAAATTTTTTTGAAACTCTGGAATATTATTGGTGAAATTAAATTCGATTATCTACTTAATAATTGAATTATTAGAATAATCTGAGTGCGACAAGCAGTCAGCCAGGCAGGAAATCAGTTACACACAGGCAGACAGGTAAGTAGACAGAGTGTTTGTGACAGTCCTAGGACCATATATATGTGGTTTACCTCCAGGGTTCACGGACCACGTATGTGGTTTACCTCCAGGTCCATGGACCACAAAATGTGGTTAACTTCCAGGGTCCATGGACCACATATGTGGTTAACTTCCAGGGTCCATGGACCACATATGTGGTTTACTTTCAGGGTCCACGGACCAAGTATGTGGATTAACTCCAGGGTCCACGGACCACAGATATGGTTTACCTCCAGGTCCACGGACCAGATATGTGGTTCTCCTCCGGATACAAGACTGGTACAGCAGAATTCTTTCAATCTTTTCTTTAGAATGATTCAGGAATTTTGTATATGGAATTGTGCTGTTATATCTCCCATCGTGGAACTGTGCTCAAGAATTTTCCTTAACATAGAATTGTGCTGTTAAATTTACCTGTATATGGAATTGTGCTGTTAAATTTTCCTTAACATGGAACTCTGCTGTTAAATTGTTAAATTTTCCTTAACATGGAACTCTGCTGTTAAATTGTTAAATTTTCCTGAACATGGAATTGTACTGTTAAATTTTATTAAACATAGACCTGTGCTGTTAAATTTTCCTAAATATGGAATTGTGCTGTTAAATTTTAATAAACATGGAACTGTGCTGTTAAACTCACGGAAAGTCGAATAAATATGTGCAGCCAGAAAGACGTCTACCGCTGCTGTGTTTCGCTCGCAAGCCAATAATTTAAATGAGAAAGTAAAGGAAACATTGCGAGCGTGAGTAAGAATGGAAACTGGATGAGCAACGGCAGTTGAGTACGACTGAACAGCTTGCGATGATCAATGGAGATTCTCAGCGGTGGTGGAATTGTTAACTGGGACTTCCTGGTACTTTCAGGTCGGTGGTTCGAGCTTATAACGTTCACTTATACACGATTTGTTTTTTTTTTCTGACCCGTTTCTGTGAAACGTTAAATTTGATAGAGTGATGTTAAGAGAATAAGACAAGAAATGCGCCTTTACACACACACACACACACATACACACACACACGCGCGCAAGCAAGTACTCACACACACACACATACACGTTTTATATATATATATATATATATATATATATATATATATATATATATATATATATATATATATATATATATATATATATATATATATATATATATATATATATATATATATATATATATATATAGGGGGATAAGTCTGTTGAGTGTACCTGGTAAAGTGTATGGTAGAGTTATAATTGAAAGAATTAAGAGTAAGACGGAGAATAGGATAGCAGATGAACAAGGAGGCTTTAGGAAAGGTAGGGGGTGTGTGGACCAGGTGTTTACAGTGAAACATATAAGTGAACAGTATTTAGATAAGGCTAAAGAGGTCTTTGTGGCATTTATGGATTTGGAAAAGGCGTATGACAGGGTGGATAGGGGGGCAATGTGGCAGATGTTGCAAGTGTATGGTGTAGGAGGTAGGTTACTGAAAGCAGTGAAGAGTTTTTACGAGGATAGTGAGGCTCAAGTTAGAGTATGTAGGAAAGAGGGAAATTTTTTCCCAGTAAAAGTAGGCCTTAGACAAGGATGTGTGATGTCACCGTGGTTGTTTAATATATTTATAGATGGGGTTGTAAGAGAAGTAAATGCGAGGGTCTTGGCAAGAGGCGTGGAGTTAAAAGATAAAGAATCACACACAAAGTGGGAGTTGTCACAGCTGCTCTTTGCTGATGACACTGTGCTCTTGGGAGATTCTGAAGAGAAGTTGCAGAGATTGGTGGATGAATTTGGTAGGGTGTGCAAAAGAAGAAAATTAAAGGTGAATACAGGAAAGAGTAAGGTTATGAGGATAACAAAAAGATTAGGTGATGAAAGATTGAATATCAGATTGGAGGGAGAGAGTATGGAGGAGGTGAACGTATTCAGATATTTGGGAGTGGACGTGTCAGCGGATGGGTCTATGAAAGATGAGGTGAATCATAGAATTGATGAGGGAAAAAGAGTGAGTGGTGCACTTAGGAGTCTGTGGAGACAAAGAACTTTGTCCTTGGAGGCAAAGAGGGGAATGTATGAGAGTATAGTTTTACCAACGCTCTTATATGGGTGTGAAGCGTGGGTGATGAATGTTGCAGCGAGGAGAAGGCTGGAGGCAGTGGAGATGTCATGTCTGAGGGCAATGTGTGGTGTGAATATAATGCAGAGAATTCGTAGTTTGGAAGTTAGGAGGAGGTGCGGGATTACCAAAACTGTTGTCCAGAGGGCTGAGGAAGGGTTGTTGAGGTGGTTCGGACATGTAGAGAGAATGGAGCGAAACAGAATGACTTCAAGAGTGTATCAGTCTGTAGTGGAAGGAAGGCGGGGTAGGGGTCGGCCTAGGAAGGGTTGGAGGGAGGGGGTAAAGGAGGTTTTGTGTGCGAGGGGCTTGGACTTCCAGCAGGCATGCGTGAGCGTGTTTGATAGGAGTGAATGGAGACAAATGGTTTTTAATACTTGACGTGCTGTTGGAGTGTGAGCAAAGTAACATTTATGAAGGGATTCAGGGAAACCGGCAGGCCGGACTTGAGTCCTGGAGATGGGAAGTACAGTGCCTGCACTCTGAAGGAGGGGTGTTAATGTTGCAGTTTAAAAACTGTAGTGTAAAGCACCCTTCTGGCAAGACAGTGATGGAGTGAATGATGGTGAAAGTTTTTCTTTTTCGGGCCACCCTGCCTTGGTGGGAATCGGCCGGTGTGATAATAAAAATATATATATATATATATATATATATATATATATATATATATATATATATATATATATATATATATATATATATATATATATATATATAATATATGAGGCGTTATAAACTAAGTTAAACAAAGAGTGCAATTTTCTGCTTCATAAATGAGACAACATAACATTTGCATAAATAGATTTGATATGCAAAGAGAGCAATACTCTAGATTTAAGCTAAAATATACACGTTTTGCCCCATGTTTTGTTTATATATCATGTGCGCTATAGCAAGCGCGTCCCTGTATAGTTTAATCGCGCAGGAAAGGCTTTGGGGTTAATGTGCATCAGCATGTAGTTCAATATTAACAAAAATATTACAGGGGTTTTTCTTCTCAATGCAATGATGGGGTTTAATGGGAATATCTGTAGAAATACACAAATAACCCGCACATAGGAAAGAGAAGCTTATGATTGTGTGTGGGTTGTGTGTTGTTCCAGTCACTTTAATCAGAGAAGATTATGATTATGTGTGGGTTGTGTGTTGTTCCAGTCACTTTAATCAGAGAAAATTATGATTATGTGTGGGTTGTGTGTTGTTCCAGTCACTTTAATCAGAGAAAATTATGATTGTGTGTGGGTTGTGTGTTGTTCCAGTCACTTTAATCAGAGAAAATTATGATTGTGTGTGGGTTGTGTGTTGTTCCAGTCACTTTAATCAGAGAAGATTATGATTATGTGTGGGTTGTGTGTTGTTCCAGTCACTTTAATCAGAGAAGATTATGATTATGTGTGGGTTGTGTGTTGTTCCAGTCACTTTAATCAGAGAAGATTATGATTATGTGTGGGTTGTGTATTGTTCCAGTCACTTTAATCCGTTAGAAAGGAATTTACGTACAATTGTTATGGTTTCCATCACACACATTAGATTCCTCCTTCATGATAAAGTTAATATGCTAGCCAAGAAGAGTACCCAGAAGGAAAATGTAGAATATAACTTTGATATATTTGTGTCTAGCACTAGGAATAATATTAGGAGAGAAGTAAATAATGAAACTGAATGTTATAGGAATTTAATTAGAAGCCTGAGTAGATCTATAACCCACTATGATAACATGAACGTAGATAAGTATGTTTATGGAGCAACTTGCAATGTGAACAGACTGACTGATGTGGTAGTGGCCAGGCTTAGGCTTCGTTACAAGTACTTCTGGCAGTTTGGGAGACACACACAGATGATGATCAAACCAAATGCAAAGTATGTGACCAGCACTATGGTCACCATCTTTCACACTATGTACTTAATTGCCTACTAATTGAGGACTATAAAGATATACAATGTAATAACCTATGTGACATATTAAGATATCTTATTAATGAAAATAGGATTACACATATTAAGCAAATTTCAATTTTTTTTTTTGGAACAGATAAGAGAACTGTAGATATAAGCCCAGATATACTCTTGCAAACCCTTTTGAGGCCTAGTTCCTAGGCCTTTCGTTTATCCATATACTCATATGCTACCTATCAAGGGATGGATATCGGGTGCACAATAAACTAGCCACTTCGATGGCAAAATCTAAAATCTAATCCACTGTGTTTTTTCGTTTTTATGTCTATAGAAAGCAGAGCAATGGGAATGATTGACGATATCCTAATTACCCTCCGGAGGTATCCCAGCTCAGGCTGACACATTTCGACACCCTATAGACACGACCTATTTCTACCAGTGGTTTTACCCACTGGTGACTCCTTCTACCACTGCTACACCTTATCTATCAACAGTATATAAGCCCCATCTCCCCGAATACGCTGGACTTTTGTCGCGTCGACTCCAGGCAGAGGGACTGATTACCTCAAACTCCTCCTCATCTTCCCCTTTCTTTGCACTGGACCGAAGAATCCACTACGAGGAGAAACGTTTCCAAAACAAACATACCCAAATGTTCCATGATACTGTATACACCATGGAACTGGGTAGCAGAACGATGTTGCTGAATCTATTTTGGCTTAATAAAAAAAATCTTGCCAAGCTTCCATCGGAGATATGGATTTAGTGGGAATTTAAGACGTGGTTAGTAAAAACTGATTCGCTATTGTGGTTTTTAGGACCGAGTCGTAACTACATTATTACTAACAATCGACTTTATTGATTATTGATGTGGTGGGTTGTGTCACGCTTTATCTTCAGAATGTAGAGGAGAAAAAGAAAACTTTTTCTTGCATATTCCTACGTACTAGAGCGGGTTCAAGGTTTTTATAACGTATTGCAATGTTCTCTGATGTTACGTTATGCCTGATGCTCCTGTTTAGCTAGCAGTAAGTAGGTACCTGGGTGTTATCTGACTGTTGCGGGAGGCATCCTGGGGGATAAGATTAACCTAAGTTGCCAGAAATGCTCTGCATGACCAGGAACTTTCTATATAGTATGTAAATCATGTCAACTAGGTCTGTAATATTTATATCATGTACCTGATTATTATTATTATTATTATTATTATTATTATTATTATTATTATTATTATTATTATTATTATTATTATTATTATTATTATTATTATTATTTTTATTATTATTATTATTATTATTACATTTTATAATTATTATAAACATCAATACTTCATCTTCCTCGAGGTTTAACTATCACTTTATCTACCATCTACTCATTCTGCTTTCCTCCAAGCATCAATCCTTTCACATCCACTCAAGTATTACATATGATCCTTCTTCTCCTCCTGTTCCTCCTCCTCCTCCTCCTTCTCTTCCTCCTTCTTTTCCTCCTTGCCATTTAAGTTTCAGTTCTTTAAGTCTCTTGTAGTTAATCCCACTCAGTGGACCTTTACGAGTATTTTGTTTGCGATTTTAATTAGGCGGAGATTCCCTGCTGGCTCTGATTACTCCAAGATGGACCTGGAGTGCATAAAGCCCTAATGATTGCTGGACGCACTTCACCAGTCAGCTTGCTTGAGCACTACACTCGTAGAAATGGTGAGTGTAGATACACTCAGATATTTCTTCTTGTACAATGTTAGCTCTGTTCTCTCTCTCTCTCTCTCTCTCTCTCTCTCTCTCTCTCTCTCTCTCTCTCTCTCTCTCTCTCTCTCTCTCTCTCTCTCTCTCTCTCTCTCTCTCTCTCTCTCTCTCTCTCCCTCTCTCTCTCCCTCCTTCCCCTATTCCAATTTCTTTTGCACTTATCAGAATTGAATTCCAGCAATGACTTTTATGACCAATGCTGTAAAGTGTTCACTTTTTCTACGAGCCTATCACTGTCCTTGTACTCTTCCCCTATTCATTAACGTTGCGTCGTTAGCAAACCAGGGCAGCAAAATACAGTAATCCGACCTAATCTTGCTGAATTGTCTAATAAAATACAACTTAATCCCACCAAACCTATCTAAGTATA
>NC_091339.1:16247507-16315007 GCF_038502225.1 Cherax quadricarinatus | reverse complement strand
CACACACTCTTTCTCTCTCTCTCTCTCTCTCTCTCTCTCTCTCTCTCTCTCTCTCTCTCTCTCTCTCTCTCTCTCTCTCTCTCTCTCAATCTCTCTCTCTCTCTCTCTCTCTCTCTCTCTCTCTCTCTCTCTCTCTCTCTCTCTCTCTTTCTCTCTCTCTCTCTCTCTCTCTCTCTCTCTCTCTCTCTCTCTCTCTCTCTCTCTCTCTCTCTCTCTCTCTCTCTCTCTCTCTCTCTCTCTCTCTCTCTTACGTCCTCGTGAACACACAGAGAAAGAAATCAGAGACCTTGCTATTCCAGTACGTCTCCCGTTCCATACATACAGTCACATGACATCTCAGGCCAATCAAAGCATGACAAGTGATACATGACAGGCGATACATGACAGGTGAGGGCATGACAGGTGAGAGCATGACAAGTGAGGGCATGACAAGTGAGGGCATGACAAGTGAGGGCATGACAGGCGATACATGACAGGTGAGGCCATGACAGGCGAGGCCATGACAGGCGAGGCCATGAGAGGTGAGGGCATGACAGGTGAGGGCATGACAGGCTCGCTGCCATATGCACTAATTAAATATTAAAGTCTGCGTGACGACCGAGACGCCTTGTCAGAGTGCCATCAGGGGGCGTGGCACTGCTGCAGCGGTAATGATGGGTGCCACAGCGGGAAGAAGGGGGAGGGGGCAGTGAGGGGTGCCACACGGAAGGGGAAGGGGGGAAATAAACTGTATTCATTACTGCTAATTGACTTACACCACTGCCCACACTGATAACACAGCCATTATTATCATTGACATTACCTTCACCATCATTATCATTACCTTCACCATCATTATCATCACCATCATTGCCATTACCTTCACCATCATTATCATTACCTTCACCATCATTATCATCACCATCATTGCCATTACCTTCACCATCATTATCATTACCTTCACCATCATTATCATCACCATCATTGCCATTACCTTCACCATCATTATCATTACCTTCACCATCATTATCATCACCATCATTGCCATTACCTTCACCATCATTGTCATTACCTTCACCATCATTATCATCACCATCATTGCCATTACCTTCACCATCATTGCCATTACCTTCACCATCATTATCATCACCATCATTGCCATTACCTTCACCATCATTATCATTACCTTCACCATCATTATCATCACCATCATTGCCATTACCTTCACCATCATTATCATTACCTTCACCATCATTATCATCACCATCATTGCCATTACCTTCACCATCATTGTCATTACCTTCACCATCATTGTCATTACCTTCACCATCATTATCATCACCATCATTGCCATTACCTTCACCATCATTATCATCACCATCATTGTCATTACCTTCACCATCATTATCATTACCTTCACCATCATTATCATCACCATCATTGCCATTAACTTCACCATCATTATCATCACCATCATTGCCATTACCTTCACCATCATTATCATCACCATCATTGCCATTACCTTCACCATCATTATCATCACCATCATTGCCATTACCTTCACCATCATTATCATCACCATCATTGTCATTACCTTCACCATCATTATCATTACCTTCACCATCATTATCATCACCATCATTGCCATTAACTTCACCATCATTATCATCACCATCATTGTCATTACCTTCACCATCATTATCATTACCTTCACCATCATTATCATTACCTTCACCATCATTATCATCACCATCATTGCCATTACCTTCACCATCATTATCATCACCATCATTGTCATTACCTTCACCATCATTATCATTACCATCATTGTCATTACCTTCACCATCATTATCATTACCTTCACCATCATTATCATTACCTTCACCATCATTATCATCACCATCATTGTCATTACCTTCACCATCATTATCATCACCATCATTGCCATTACCTTCACCATCATTATCATCACCATCATTGTCATTACCTTCACCATCATTATCATCACCATCATTGTCATTACCTTCACCATCATTATCATTACCTTCACCATCATTATCATTACCTTCACCATCATTATCATCACCATCATTGCCATTACCTTCACCATCATTATCATCACCATCATTGCCATTACCTTCACCATCATTATCATTATCATTATCATGGCAATGGTGGCAATGGAATATTTGTCCACATCTTCCACAAAAAAATTGTCACCCCGGATTCAGAGATCTGTTAATTTTATTCTTGCTTGTGTATGTCATACCTCTGCTTAAAGCCATGTATGGATCCTGCCTCCACTACATCGCTTCCCAAATTATTCCACTTCCTGACTACTCTGTGACTGAAGAAATACTTCCTAACATCCCTGTGATTCTTCTGTGTCTTCAATTTCCAACTGTGTCCCCTTGTTGCTGTGTCCCATCTCTGGAATATTCTGTCTGTCCACCTTGTCAATTCCTCTCAGTATTTTGTATGTCGTTATCATGTCCCCCCTATCTCTCCTGTCCTCCAGTGTCGTCAGGTCGATTTCCTTTAACCTCTCCTCGTAGGACATACCTCTTAGCTCTGGGACTAGTCTTGTTGCAAACCTTTGCACTTTCTCTAGTTTCTTTACGTGCTTGGCTAGGTGTGGGTTCCAAACTGGTGCCGCATACTCCAATATGGGCCTAACGTACACGGTGTACAGGGTCCTGAATGATTCCTTATTAAGATGTCGGAATGCTGTTCTGAGGTTTGCTAGGCGCCCATATGCTGCAGCAGTTATTTGGTTGATGTGAGCTTCAGGAGATGTGCTCGGTGTTATACTCACCCCAAGATCTTTTTCCTTGAGTGAGGTTTGTAGTCTCTGGCCCCCTAGACTGTACACATGAGTGTGTGTGTGTAACAGAGGAGAAAAAGACCAGGGGAGACACGATAATAACGTACAAAATATACAGAGGGATTGATGGGGTATATAGGATGTTCAAGAGGCGGAAATCAGGTGCACGAGGGCACTGCTTGAAATTACAAAACACAGAGAATTCATAAGGAATTTGCGAAATATGTCTTCAGCCTCAAAGTGATTATGAAGTATAAGAACCTGTAGAGCGAAGTAGTAGAGGCGGGATCCATACATAGCTTCATGAATAGCTATGACAGGGCTCCAGAAACCAAAGGAGTGTGAGCCGTTGCGATCACAATAAGGTAAGGAAGGACACACACACACACACACACACACACACACACACACACACACACACACACACACACACACACACACACACACACACACACACACAAAGAGAGTGTTTAACAACTTTGTGTCACACAAACGTCAAAGAAGATTTGTGTTATGGTAAGTTAGCGAGAGTTTGAAACTTGAATTGTGAAGTGAAAATGTTAAATATCGACCATATGAGCTTTAAGAGTTAGAGAGAGAGAGAGAGAGAGAGAGAGAGAGAGAGAGAGAGAGAGAGAGAGAGAGAGAGAGAGAGAGAGAGAGAGAGAGAGAGAGAGAGAGAGAGAGAGAGAGAGAGAGAGAGAGAGAGAGAGAGAGAGAGAGAGAGAGAGAGAGAGAGAGAGGAGAAAGTAAGAGAGAGAGAAAGAGAGTGGCCGCGAGAGACTGGCAGAGACAGACAGACAGAGACAAAGAGACAGACAGAGAAAAAGAAAGAGAGCTCCTTTTATTCTCCCATTGCTTTTCGCTTTTTCTTTCAAAGTTTTACTTAAATTAATATTATCTTAACAAATACGATTTTAAGATTTGCGATTGAGTTGATCTCACACAGAATTCTTTTTTCATTTATTTTTATTTTACATGTTTTTTTTTTATTCCTGGCTCGTCTGTATCCAATTTATTCACATTAGGAGATGGGAATAAATATGTGCTGGCGAGGATGTTTGTCATGTGTTTACACATGTTGAAGGAATATTAGTGTTGAACACCTTCCATAGTGTTACAATCCTGTTGGTTGTAGGACCTGATACCTTCCTTGACTACCACTCCTGTGGTTGTAGTACCTGATACCTTCCTTGATTACCACTCCAGTGGTTGTAGTACCTGATACCTTCCTTGATTACCACTCCTGTGGTTGTAGTACCTGATACCTTCCTTGATTACCACTCCTGTGGTTGTAGTACCTGATACCTTCCTTGATTACCACTCCAGTGGTTGTAGTACCTGATACCTTCCTTGATTACCACTCCTGTGGTTGTAGTACCTGATACCTTCCTTGATTACCACTTCTGTGGTTGTAGTACCTGATACCTTCCTTGATTACCACTCCTGTGGTTGTAGTACCTGATACCTTCCTTGATTACCACTTCTGTGGTTGTAGTACCTGATACCTTCCTTGATTACCACTCCAGTGGTTGTAGTACCTGATACCTTCCTTGATTACCACTCCTGTGGTTGTAGTACCTGATACCTTCCTTGATTCACCACTCCAGTGGTTGTAGTACCCAATACCTTCCTTGATTACCACTACCCTGTGGTTGTAGTACCTGATACCTTCCTTGATTCCACCTCCTGTGGTTGTAGTACCCTGATACCTTCCTTGATTACCAATTCCAGTGGTTGTAGTACCTGATACCTTCCCTTGATTACCACTCCAGTGGTTGTAGTACCTGATACCTTCCTTGATTACCACCTCCTGTGGTTGTAGTACCTGATACCTTCCTTGATTACCACTCCAGTGGTTGTAGTACCTAATACCTTCCTTGATTACCACTCCAGTGGTTGTAGTACCTGATACCTTCCTTGATTACCAACTCCAGTGGTTGTAGTACCTGATACCTTCCTTGATTACCACTCCAGTGGTTGTAGTACCTGATACCTTCCTTGATTACCACTCCAGTGGTTGTAGTACCTGATACCTTCCTTGATTACCACTCCAGTGGTTGTAGTACCTCCCAATACCTTCCTTGATTACCTCCAGTGGTTGTAGTACCTGATACCTTCCTTGATTACCACCCTCCGTGGTTGTAGTACCCTCGATACCTTCTTGATTACCACTCCAGTGCTTGTAGTACCTGATACATTCCTTGATTACCACTCCATTGGTTGTAAGTACCCTGATACCTTCAGCCAGTTACCCTCCAGTGGGTTTGCCAATTACCTGATACCTTCCACCCATGCGATTACCACTCCTGTGGTTGTAGTACCTGATACCTTCCCATTGATTACCACTCCAGGTGGTTGTAGTACCTTCCGATACCCACCTTGCTTGATTACCACTCCTGTGGTTGTATGCCCTGATTACCCTTCCTTGATACCCACCTTCGTTAGTGGTAGTACCTGATACCTTCCTTGGTTACCACTCCAGTGGTTGGCCAGTACCCTGATACCTTCCTGATTGCCACTCCAGGTTGGTTGTAGTACCTGATCTTCGCCGATTGCCACTCCAGTGGTTGAGTACCTGATACCTTCGCCAGTTGCCACTCCAGTGGTTTGTAGTACCCTGATACCGCCAGTTTACCACTCCGGTTGAGGTACCTGTACCTGATACCTTCCTTGATTACCACTCCTGTGGTTGTAGTACCTGATACCTTCCTTGATTACCACTCCGGGGGTTGTCGTACCTAATACCTTCCTTGATTACCACTCCAGTGGTTGTAGTACCTGATACCTTCCTTGATTACCACTCCAGTGGTTGTAGTACCTGATACCTTCCTTGATTACCACTCCAGTGGTTGTAGTACCTGATACCTTCCTTGATTACCACTCCAGTGGTTGTAATACCTGATACCTTCCTTTATTACCACTCCAGTGGTTGTAGTACCTGATACCTTCCTCGATTACCATTCCAGTGGATGTAGTACCTGATACCTTCCTTGATTACCACTCCAGTGGTTGTAGTACCTGATACCTTCCTTGATTACCACTCCAGTGGTTGTAGTACCTGATACCTTCCTTTATTACCACTCCAGTGGTTGTAGTACCTGATACCTTCCTTGATTACCACTCCAGTGGTTGTAGTACCTGATACCTTCCTTGATTACCACGCCAGTGGTTGTAGTACCTGATACCTTCCTTGATTACCACTCCAATGGTTGTAGTACCTGATACCTTCCTTGATTACCACTCCAGTGGTTGTAGTACCTGATACCTTCCTTGATTACAACTCCTGTGGTTGTAGTACCTGATACCTTCCTTGATTACCACTCCAGTGGTTGTAATACCTAATACCTTCCTTGATTACCACTCCAGTGGTTGTAGTACCTGATACCTTCCTCGATTACCACTCCAGTGGTTGTAGTACCTGATACCTTCCTTGATTACCACTCCAGTGGTTGTAGTACCTGATACCTTCCTTGATTACCACTCCAGTGGTTGTAATACCTGATACCTTCCTTGATTACCACTCCAATGGTTGTAGTACCTGATATCTTCCTCGATTACCATTCCAGTGGTTGTAGTACCTGATACCTTCCTTGATTACCACTCCAGTGGTTGTAGTACCTGATACCTTCCTTGATTACCACTCCAGTTTTTGTAGTACCTGATACGTTCCTTGATTACCACTCCAGTGGTTGTAGTACCTGATAACTTCCTTGATTACCACTCCAGTGGTTGTAGTACCTGATACCTTCCTTGATTACCACTCCAGTTTTTGTAGTACCTGATACGTTCCTTGATTACCACTCCAGTGGTTGTAGTACCTGATAACTTCCTTGATTACCACTCCAGTGGTTGTAGTACCTGATAACTTCCTTGATTACCACTCCAGTGGTTGTAGTACCTGATAACTTCCTTGATTACCACTCCAGTGGTTGTAGTATCTGATACCTTCCTTGATTACCACTCCAGTGGTTGTAGTACCTGATACCTTCCTTGATTACCACTCCAGTGGTTGTAGTACCTGATACCTTCCTTGATTACCACTCCAGTGGTTGTAGTACCTAATACCTTCCTTGATTACCACTCCTGTGGTTGTAGTACCTGATACCTTCCTTGATTACCACTCCTGTGGTTGTAGTACCTGATACCTTCCTTGATTACCACTCCAGTGGTTGTAGTACCTGATACCTTCCTTGATTACCACTCCAGTGGTTGTAGTACCTGATACCTTCCTTGATTACCACTCCTGTGGTTGTAGTACCTGATACCTTCCTTGATTACCACTCCAGTGGTTGTAGTACCTAATACCTTCCTTGATTACCACTCCAGTGGTTGTAGTACCTGATACCTTCCTTGATTACCACTCCAGTGGTTGTAGTACCTGATACCTTCCTTGATTACCACTCCAGTGGTTGTAGTACCTGATACCTTCCTTGATTACCACTCCAGTGGTTGTAGTACCTAATACCTTCCTTGATTACCTCTCCAGTGGTTGTAGTACCTGATACCTTCCTTGATTACCACTCCAGTGGTTGTAGTACCTGATACCTTCCTTGATTACCACTCCAGTGCTTGTAGTACCTGATACATTCCTTGATTACCACTCCAGTGGTTGTAGTACCTGATACCTTCCTTGATTACCACTCCAGTGGTTGTAATACCTGATACCTTCCTTTATTACCACTCCAGTGGTTGTAGTACCTGATACCTTCCTTGATTACCACTCCTGTGGTTGTAGTACCTGATACCTTCCTTGATTACCACTCCATTGGTTGTAGTACCTGATACCTTCCTTGATTACCACTCCAGTGGTTGTAGTACCTGATACCTTCCTTGATTACCACTCCTGTGGTTGTAGTACCTGATACCTTCCTTGATTACCACTCCAGTGGTTGTAGTACCTGATACCTTCCTTGATTACCACTCCTGTGGTTGTAATACCTGATACCTTCCTTGATTACCACTCCTGTGGTTGTAGTACCTGATACCTTCCTTGATTACCACTCCAGTGGTTGTAGTACCTGATACCTTCCTTGATTGCCACTCCAGTGGTTGTAGTACCTGATACCTTCCTTGATTACCACTCCAGTGGTTGTAGTACCTGATACCTTCCTTGATTACCACTCCAGTGGTTGTAGTACCTGATACCTTCCTTGATTACCACTCCTGTGGTTGTAGTACCTGATACCTTCCTTGATTACCACTCCGGGGGTTGTCGTACCTAATACCTTCCTTGATTACCACTCCAGTGGTTGTAGTACCTGATACCTTCCTTGATTACCACTCCAGTGGTTGTAGTACCTGATACCTTCCTTGATTACCACTCCAGTGGTTGTAGTACCTGATACCTTCCTTGATTACCACTCCAGTGGTTGTAATACCTGATACCTTCCTTTATTACCACTCCAGTGGTTGTAGTACCTGATACCTTCCTCGATTACCATTCCAGTGGATGTAGTACCTGATACCTTCCTTGATTACCACTCCAGTGGTTGTAGTACCTGATACCTTCCTTGATTACCACTCCAGTGGTTGTAGTACCTGATACCTTCCTTTATTACCACTCCAGTGGTTGTAGTACCTGATACCTTCCTTGATTACCACTCCAGTGGTTGTAGTACCTGATACCTTCCTTGATTACCACGCCAGTGGTTGTAGTACCTGATACCTTCCTTGATTACCACTCCAATGGTTGTAGTACCTGATACCTTCCTTGATTACCACTCCAGTGGTTGTAGTACCTGATACCTTCCTTGATTACAACTCCTGTGGTTGTAGTACCTGATACCTTCCTTGATTACCACTCCAGTGGTTGTAATACCTGATACCTTCCTTGATTACCACTCCAGTGGTTGTAGTACCTGATACCTTCCTCGATTACCACTCCAGTGGTTGTAGTACCTGATACCTTCCTTGATTACCACTCCAGTGGTTGTAGTACCTGATACCTTCCTTGATTACCACTCCAGTGGTTGTAATACCTGATACCTTCCTTGATTACCACTCCAATGGTTGTAGTACCTGATATCTTCCTCGATTACCATTCCAGTGGTTGTAGTACCTGATACCTTCCTTGATTACCACTCCAGTGGTTGTAGTACCTGATACCTTCCTTGATTACCACTCCAGTTTTTGTAGTACCTGATACGTTCCTTGATTACCACTCCAGTGGTTGTAGTACCTGATAACTTCCTTGGTTACCACTCCAGTGGTTGTAGTACCTGATACCTTCCTTGATTACCACTCCAGTTTTTGTAGTACCTGATACGTTCCTTGATTACCACTCCAGTGGTTGTAGTACCTGATAACTTCCTTGATTACCACTCCAGTGGTTGTAGTATCTGATACCTTCCTTGATTACCACTCCAGTGGTTGTAGTACCTGATACCTTCCTTGATTACCACTCCAGTGGTTGTAGTACCTGATACCTTCCTTGATTACCACTCCAGTGGTTGTAGTACCTGATACCTTCCTTGATTACCACTCCAGTGGTTGTAGTACCTGATACCTTCCTTGATTACCACTCCAGTGGTTGTAGTACCTGATACCTTCCTTGATTACCACTCCAGTGGTTGTAGTACCTGATACCTTCCTTGATTACTACTCCAGTGGTTGTAGTACCTGATACCTTCCTTGATTACCACTCCAGTGGTTGTAGTACCTGATACCTTCCTTGATTACCACTCCAGTTTTTGTAGTACCTGATACGTTCCTTGATTACCACTCCAGTGGTTGTAGTACCTGATAACTTCCTTGATTACCACTCCAGTGGTTGTAGTATCTGATACCTTCCTTGATTACCACTCCAGTGGTTGTAGTACCTGATACCTTCCTTGATTACCACTCCAGTGGTTGTAGTACCTGATACCTTCCTTGATTACCACTCCAGTGGTTGTAGTACCTGATACCTTCCTTGATTACCACTCCAGTGGTTGTAGTACCTGATACCTTCCTTGATTACCACTCCAGTGGTTGTAGTACCTGATACCTTCCTTGATTACCATTCCAGTGGTTGTAGTACCTGATACCTTCCTTGATTACCACTCCAGTGGTTGTAGTACCTGATACCTTCCTTGATTACCACTCCAGTGGTTGGAGTACCTGATACCTTCCTTGATTACCACTCCAGTGGTTGTAGTACCTGATACCTTCCTTGATTACCACTCCAGTGGTTGTAGTACCTGATACCTTCCTTGATTACCACACCAGTGGTTGTAGTACCTGATACCTTTGATTGCCACACCAGTGGTTGTAGTACCTGATACCTTCCTTGATTACCACTCCAGTGGTTGTAGTACCTGATACCTTCCTTGATTACCACTCCAGTGGTTGTAGTACCTGATACCTTCCTTGATTACCACTCCAGTGGTTGTAATACCTGATACCTTCCTTTATTACCACTCAAGTGGTTGTAGTACCTGATACCTTCCTCGATTACCACTCCAGTGGTTGTAGTACCTGATACCTTCCTTGATTACCACTCCAGTGGTTGTAGTACCTGATACCTTCCTTGATTACCACTCCAGTTTTTGTAGTACCTGATACCTTCCTTGATTACCACTCCGGTGGTTGTAGTACCTGATACCTTCCTTGATTACCACTCCAGTGGTTGTAGTACCTGATACTTTCATTGATTACCACACCAGTGGTTGTAGTACCTGATACCTTCCTTGATTACCACTCCAGTGGTTGTAATACCTGATGCCTTCCTTGGTTACCACTCCAGTGGTTGTAGTACCTGATACCTTCCTTGATCACCACTCCAGTGGTTGTCGTACCTGATACCTTCTTTGATTACCACTCCAGTGGTTGTAGTACCTGATACCTTCCTTGATTACCACTCCTGTGGTTGTAGTACCTGATACCTTCCTTGATTACCACTCCAGTGGTTGTAGTACCTGATACCTTCCTTGATTACCACTCCAGTGGTTGTAGTACCTGATACCTTCCTTGATTACCATTCCAGTGGTTGTAGTACCTGATACCTTCCTTGATTACCACTCCAGTGGTTGTAGTGCCTGATACCTTCCTTGATTACCACTCCAGTGGTTGTAGTACCTGGTACCTTCCTTGATTACCACTCCAGTGGTTGTAGTACCTGATACCTTCCTTGATTACCACTCCAGTGGTTGTAGTACCTGATACCTTCCTTGATTACCACGCCAGTGGTTGTAGTTCCTGATACCTTCCTTGATTACCACTCCAATGGTTGTAGTACCTGATACCTTCCTTGATTACCACTCCAGTGGTTGTAGTACCTGATACCTTCCTTGATTACCACTCCTGTGGTTGTAGTACCTGATACCTTCCTTGATTACCACTCCAGTGGTTGTAATACCTGATACCTTCCTTGATTACCACTCCAGTGGTTGTAGTACCTGATACCTTCCTCGATTACCACTCCAGTGGTTGTAGTACCTGATACCTTCCTTGATTACCACTCCAGTGGTTGTAGTACCTGATACCTTCCTTGATTACCACTCCAGTTTTTGTAGTACCTGATACCTTCCTTGATTACCACTCCAGTGGTTGTAGAACCTGATAACTTCCTTGATTACCACTCCAGTGGTTGTAGTATCTGATACCTTCCTTGATTACCACTCCAGTGGTTGTAGTACCTGATACCTTCCTTGATTACCACTCCTGTGGTTGTAGTACCTGATACCTTCTTTGATTACCACTCCAGTGGTTGTAGTACCTGATACCTTCCTTGATTACCACTCCAGTGGTTGTAGTACCTGATACCTTCCCTGATTACCACTCGAGTGGTTGTAGTACCTGATACCTTCCTTGATTACCACTCCAGTGGTTGTAGAACCTGATACCTTCCTTGATTACCACTCCATTGGTTGTAGTACCTGATACCTTCCTTGATTACCACTCCAGTGGTTGTAGTACCTGATACCTTCCTTGATTACCACGCCAGTGGTTGTAGTACCTGATACCTTCCTTGATTACCACTCCAGTGGTTGTAGTACCTGATACCCGTAATAATGGTAGAATTACCGACATTTTTATTGTGGCAACGTTTCGCTAACGGACTGACACAGCTCCTGGAGAGCGAAACGTTGCCACAGTAAAAATGTCACATTAGTTGCACTTGTGTCCTTTTACTTTACATACCTGATACCTTCTCTGATTACCACTCCAGTGGTTGGAGTACCTAATACCTTCTTTGATTACCACTCCAGTAGTTGTAGTACCTGCTACCATCTCTCATATACTATTGCAGTGGCTAAAAAACCGACAGTTCCTCTTGGATACCATTTCAGTGGTTATGGTACTTGGTACTTCCCCTTACATACCACTCCAGCAGTCAAAATTACTTTCAATCGGACTTTTGCCCTTTTCTTGGTGATTCGATATCGTCTGCAGCTGTACACTTCCATTTTCAAATTCCTACAATTCTCGTTGACTTTCATGTATGTCGCTTGATTAGTGGCATTTTCCTGGCACCCTGTGTGTCGTTTAGGATTATAATACTTCCCAGGCACCGTGCGTACTTCCCTGGCACTTCCCCTCGTGTGTTGTTTGGTTTATATTACTTCCCTGGTTTGTGGCAGTAATGCCAATGGTAATTAAAACAGCCTTTAATTGGCCTCTCGAGGCTTTGCCTAATTACGGCAATTAGTGGCGTTATGATACAGTTTGTGTGTTCGGATCTCTGTTGATGGTCATGTAATTGATGCTGCACATGACATCAATATTACCGCCCGTGGTTTGAATTTTATGCACACCTGGTTTGAATTTAAATACACATGCCTTTCTTCTTCCTTTTCCTTTTTTCTCTTCCTTTACTGTCTCATCTCTTCTCTTTTCCCATCCTGTGTCTGCCTCTCTTACTCCTTGTCTCACTAGTCTCTCTCTATCTCTCTCTCTCTCTCTCTCTCTCTCTCTCTCTCTCTCTCTCTCTCTCTCTCTCTCTCTCTCTCTCTCTCTCTCTCTCTCTCTCTCTCTCTCTCTCTCTTTCTCTCTCTTTTTGCTCTTTCTTTACCTCACCTTTCCTTCTCAATGCCTATCACTTTGCGACTTACTTCATCCCTTAGTCCTAGTGCTCTCTCTCTCTCTCTCTCTCTCTCTCTTTCTCATTACTTCTAGGAGACGACACTTCGTATTTTATAGATTCTTATCTCTTCCTCGCGTGTTATCGAAATTTCCCACGGGGATATTTGTATCCCAGTGATAGTCAGGTGAGCGTGACACCTGTCATTACGACTCCCCCACACCACCCCCCCTCCCATCACCACCTGTTTGTACCATCTTTCTTGGGGCAGGAGGCAGGGGCATTGCACCAGGGAATTACTGATTAAAAGTGTAAGTTTATTTCCGCGTGATTGTTGACAGCGGGCCAGGAGAGTGACTGATGCCTTGACGTGTTAATGGGGCTCAAGAAGATGTCCCGCCTCAAGAGACAACACAATGTACATGTCACCTTATCCACTCAGCCATCAATACTACAAAGATCGCGCACCCAGCAAAGCCACGAATGTCCTCGGATCAAGAACAACACCTAGCTCTGCTGGGTGCGTGATGTTTGTAGGATCGATGGCTGAGTGGATAAGGAGATATGTACATCGTATTGTGTGTCTCTTGAGGCGGGATAATGTGTCGCGGAGTCGAACCCTGACCTGCCGCAGTTTGGTAAATGACATATATATATATATATATATGTTAGTACTATGATATATCGTCAGAAAGCCGAAAGGATGTGTTCACATGTTGAATTAAGATCTGTTTTAGTGGCATCAAGATTCTAATAATTGTCTTGTTGAGTGGGAGGAGAGTATTGATTGAGGTCCTACAAATATTGACTGAGAATCTTCAGTCATTGATTGCGAGTCTATGTATTGATTGTGGGGATCTTTCCTTGATAATTTTTTTTAAAATTCTGCATCTGATCGTTGATCTTCTCATGTAAATGCTGAACAGGTATTGATGGCCGCTCTTGTGATGCTAATTGTAAGGGATCATAATTTGTTGCCCTGAACTTCTGGGAAAAGCTGGCAAGTTCCCCATTGATGGGAGGCAACTTACATCGTCTATCATCAAGCTTAATAGTGCCACGTGAAGCCAATTTTTCTACTTTGTAATTATCACTAAAAAAAATCCTTAATCGGAGGACATAAGGTGAAAAATAAATCTAAGTTCAAATATTAAATTTCGAAGTGTAAGGTAAATTTTTTTTTATATCGGCGTTGTAAGTTCAAAATTTTAGTTATCTTGTAAAAAAATGAGGACAAGAGACAAATTTGATTTATTGTAACTTTCTCGAATAGACAGAGAATCAACGTAACGTCTTACAAAAGAACTAAATTAGCTCATCTGAGACCTGGATGAGCAAGATCAATGAATGAGTGTATGAATGATCTCGTTCGCTGAATGACTTTCTTCATGATAAATCAGGTCAGCCGAGAGCCATCAGTGCCACTTCAGTACTAAGTCTTCCTCCTCACCTGCTTCAAAGTTCATTAATTGGCAGCTGTAGTGAACATGTGGGGGAGACCGTTGTGAAAGGGAAAGTTATGACAACAGGTGTGTGAAGATAACAGGTAAATAACGGCAAGTGGATGATACAAGGGATGAACAATACAACGGGTGAGTGGTACACCTGTTGTGTACACAATAGGTGGTGTACAAACAATAGGAAAACAAATTAGTAAACGGTCTGAGACCGTTTATTCATTTACAGTTGTTTACTACGACTTAAAAAGAGTTTAAAGACAATATGTCTTTGAGGGAGGTAAGGATAGAATTACTGTGAAAGCTGCTATCTGGCTGGCTGGCTGGCTGGCTGGCTGGCTGGCTGGCTGGCTGGCTGGCTGGCTGGATGGCTGGCTGGCTGGCTGGCTGGCTGGCTGGCTGGCAAGAGAGCCACTGTAGCTCAGTAGTAAAGCAATGGACTTGCCATGAGTCGAGCCCCTCATCCGTATATATATATGTCGTGCCGAATATGTAAAACTGGTCAATTAGCAAGAACTCATTTAAAATTAAGTCCTTTGTATAATTTTCTCTTGTACGTTTAAAAATATATTTTTTTCATTAATGTTGATGTAAAAATTTATAATTTTGCACCAAAAGGAACTTAGAAAACTTACCTAACCTTATTATAACAAGACCAATTTATTTTAGCCTAACCCAACTAAATATATTTTAGATTTATTTACAGTAATTTAATACCAAACAAACACAGAGAAATATATTTTTTTTGTTAGGTTGAGAATGATTTTGGCGAAATTATTGCATACACAAATTTTCACTTGTCCTGTATGGCAAGATGAACGTTGCTATTTAAGCAAAGATCGCAAGTTTTCCCTATTCGGCACGACATATATATATATATATATATATATATATATATATATATATATATATATATATATATATATATATATATACATTAAAAGGTTCTTTTTTTATGTCTTACACGAGGCTTTATCAAGTAATTACTTCTTACTTTTTTGAATAAACAACCCTTACAACATCAATGCTCCTTATTTTTGTAGACGTTTCGTCAATCAGTGGCGTAATCAGTCCAATACGGAGCCATAAGCGGAGGACTGATGAAGAGAAAATAATCAGTCCCTCAGCCTCGGAACCGCTGTAGTGTACTGTAGTCCTGATGAATTCCAGTCTGGAGAAAAGAAGTAGAGGAGAGGTAGAGACAGGTGAAGTAGCGCATAATATTTGTTTAGAAATAAGGTTTCGCTCGCTAGGCGAAACACTTTGATAAAGCTCTCTTTGAGTGAAGCTTTGTTGATAGAGCTCTTAACGTGGAAAACATTAGGCTAGAGCACTTCCGTAGCCACACTATCAAGCTCTTTTTTATCGAACCGTTGTCCTAAACGTTACGATAACATTACGATAACAACTCTCTCTCTATCTCTCTATCTCCCTCTCTCTCTCTCTCTTTCTCTATCTCTCTCTCTCTCTTTATCTCTCTATCTCTCTCTCTCTCTCTTTCTCTTTCTCTATCTCTCTATCTCTCTCTCTCTCTCTTTCTCTATCTCTCTCTCTCTCTTTATCTCTCTATCTCTCTCTCTCTCTCTTTCTCTTTCTCTCTCTATCTCTCTATCTCCCTCTCTCTCTCTCTCTTTCTCTATCTCTCTCTCTCTCTTTATCTCTCTATCTCTCTCTCTCTCTCTTTCTCTTTCTCTCTCTATCTCTCTATCTCTCTCTCTCTCTCTCTTTCTCTATCTCTCTCTCTCTCTTTTTTTTTTTTTTTTTTTTTTTTTTTTTTTTTTTTTTTTTTACACATGGTTTGACAAGGTTAAGGATCCCTAGGTTTATTGACAAGCTACTTACAGGTTAAGGATTCCTAACTTTATTGACAAGCTAAGAGCTGTTACCTACATCAGCTCATTTGAAAGCATTTTTATTGTTATGAGACATACAAGTAGGGAACAGGATGAAGTTGGAGCCATCTGTGGGCCAGCATTTTCATTTGTTCAACTGACGTTATCTCGTTGACATCATTATGCTGTACGAATGTGTTCCATACTCGAGTCATCCTGGGTATGTATGATCTCAGATGGAGTGATGTTCTGGAGAAGGGTACAGCCAGAGTGAAGTTGCTGCTTTCTGCCCGTCTTGTGGCATAAAAGCTTGTTTCGCGCTGTCCTCGAAGTGGATCCAAGTGTGGTATTTTGACAATATTGGCCTTGTACATAACAGTAAGGCCACCCACATCCCTCCTATGTTGAAGGCTCTGCTGAAATGACAGATCCATCCAGGATGGGTCCAGGCGAGAGATGAGACGTCTTGCTCTGTTCTCTACTCTGTCAAGCAGTCGCAGATGAGAGGGGGGACAGGCAAACCAAGAAAGTGGAGCATACTCAAGGTGTGAGCGTACTTGTGCCTCGTACAGGATCTTGCAACCCCTACTGTCAAGCAGATGTGAGATACGGCGAAGTGCTGTAAGCTTCCTGGCTGCCTTGTTTGCAAGATTTACAACATGGTTCTTCATGGTTAGTTTGGAGTCAAATTTCACCCCAAGGATATCAACTTCTTCTCCAGGTGCCAACATCGTCCCATTCATCCTTACTACTGCACCAGCATTACCATCATGGTGCCTAGAGACGATCATCATTTGCGTTTTCTCAGGTGCAAATGTTACTTGCCATCTATTTCCCCAAGCTGATATAGCTCTCAGCTGGTAATTGATGTAGCTTAGAGCAGCTGGCATTTCTTCTCTTGGATAAGTGAATGTTAGTGTACAGTCGTCTGCATATGCATGTGATTCTGGGATGAGATGAAGAAGGTCGTTGAAGTAGACATTCCATAACAGTGGACCCAGCACACTTCCTTGTGGAACGCTTGCCCCAATAGGATGTCTTGCTGATTCCGTTCCATTGAGAACTACACTTAGAGATCTACCATGAAGGTAATCACTGAGGAGACATAGCGTAGAGCCTGCAATTCCCAGTGCTTGAAGTTTTGCTAAGAGGCCCTGGTGCCACACCCGGTCGAAAGCGCCAGCAATGTCCAGTGCTACCACACAGCTGACTTTGGATTCATCCAGTGACTGGTGCCACTTAGTGGAGAGGTTTAACAACAGATCAGCAGCAGAGTAACCTTTCCTGAAGCCATATTGACGATCACAAAGTAGTGAGTGGTAGTCAAAGAAATCTGTCATTTGTCTTGAGATTATTGTCTCAAGGATCTTACCAGTGATTGACAGGAGTGACACTGGTCTGTAGTTGCTGATTTCTGCTCTGCTCTTCTTTTTGTGAACAGGGACTACATTTGCCTCTTTCCATGGAGAGGGCCATTTGCACTGTACTAGGCAGTGCTGAAAGATGCGAGTTAGAGGTGCTGCTAGCTGGTCTGCACATCTTCTCAACAATCTTGGGCTCAACTTGTCTGGGCCCACAGCCTTTTCTTGGTCAAGTGATTTAAGAAGGAAATGCACCTCCTCCTGCCTTATTGTCACCCCTGACAGTTTTGACACAGTTCTTGCAGCTAGCCAAGGAGGGTCCCTTGCTGGATCAGGAACTTGCATTTTGGTAGCAAAGTGTTCAGCAAAGAGGTCCGCTTTCTCTTGACTACTAGTAGAGGTGGTCCCATCCTGTCGATTTAGAGGTGGAATAAGTTCATCAGGCAGATAACCTTGTCTGTCCTTGACCAGGGACCACCAGGTTTTGGAGCCTACCCTACCTGATGCTAACTTTCTTTTAGTGTCCAACTCCCATTTAGCAATGGCCCACTTTTGAACATCACCCATATGCCTACAGGCTTGCATGTGCAAGTTCCTGTTATAGGTGGTAGGATGTCTCTTATACCTTCGCCATGCTTTGTACTTAGCAGTAGCAGCCTCTCTACAACGAAAGCCAAACCAAGGCTGATCTGTAGGCTTTGTCACATATTGCCGGTGAGGAATGTGTTCTTGTTGCAGATTAAGGATGTGTCCAGTGAAGGCTTTCACTTGGTTGTCAACATCCCCCTGGAGAAGAGCATTCCAGTCGGTGGTGGCGAGCTCAGAGCAAAGGGCTGGCCAATTACCTCTTTCCCATAGCCAGGTTGTGCGTGTGGACTCCTCACCTCGTTCTGTTGGGATCTTTCTCTTTCTCTCTCTATCTCTCTATCTCCCTCTCTCTCTCTCTCTCTTTCTCTATCTCTCTCTCTCTCTTTATCTCTCTATCTCTCTCTCTCTCTCTCTCTCTCTTTCTCCTTCTCTCTCTATCTCTCTATCTCTCTCTCTCTCTCTCTCTTTCTCTATCTCTCTCTCTTTCTCTCTCTATCTCTCTCTCTCTCTCTCTCTCTCTCTTTCTCTATATCTCTCTCTCTCTCAAAACCTTGCCCTAATAATCAGGGGAAGAAAGGAAGGGCTCGTCATCAGAACCAAACAAACCGGGAAAGTTTTTTCCTCCACAAGAAGGTTAGAAAACAATTTACGTTTACGTGCGACAATCATTTCTCTACGAAATTGACGAGGAAGGATGGAAGGATGGAAGGGTGGGGGTGGAAGGGGAGGTTGAGAGAGATGTGTGTGTGTGTGTGTGTGTGTGTGTGTGTGCGCGTGTCAAAACATCGAGGGGAAGGGGGAGGGGGGGACGGGGAAATAATTGGTCGTAGCGTAGTTTCGCTACGGTCCACTGGTTCCCTAAATTAGTGTAAAATGCTTTTTTTCCCTCTCACATTGAAAAATAGTGAAGTTATCTGTTATGCTGTTTCTGACCACTACCTTTATTTCTGACTGTTTCCATATATACATTACATATATATATATATATATATATATATATATATATATATATATATATATGTATATATATATATATATATATATATATATATATATATATATATATATATATATATATATATATATATATATATATATATATATATATTAGGTCTGGAAGGAATAATTAAGTAAATATTGTTAGTATTAAAAATAATAATAATAATAATAACAACAATAATAATAATAATGATCATGTTTAATGATAATAAGGAGTCACCAGACAATAATGATAAGATGATACTGCCACAATGTTATTATAACTTCTAGTGGAAACGAAATTCACAACCTCAGTTGTTTAGCGCTATCAAAGTAATGAATTTCACGTTATATATTAGTAACCTCCCCTATTATCTTTCAGTGTTTTATCCTAAAAATTACAACAACATAGTCAGATACAAACAACTCAACCGGATATACTTAATTATTTGCATCAGTATTTTCTACCCCAGGTACATTACCCTCGTGTTTATTAATGTTGCTGCCTCACCATCATACCGAAAACATCCATTATTTTTTGCATTAAAATCACCTTGCCTCTATTTTGCACCCTCAGTGACACTCTCATCTTGTACCAGATGTTCCCCTGTCTATCGTGCATCTCCAGGGTTCATACTTATCTCATTTGACGCCAGTATATAAGCCCACGTCTTGCTGCCTCTGCTTCAACCAGAATTTTTAAAGGGGTGGACTGATAAGTAAGCGGAAAGCCTCGGTCAGATGAACAAAAGCTCGAGAGGTGGGTCATCATATGACCAAGACCCACGTCAGGAAACACTTGTCCTGTTTCCTGTGCTTCAGAGTCAACAAAAACTACTGAACACCTGCTGATAGGCTGAGGGACTGATTACTTCATCTTCAACCTGTTCAATTTTCTGTATTGTATTGATAAAGCCACTGGATGGCCAAACATCTTAAGAATAAGAATACCCAGATGTTGCACAGGTGTCTAAGTCGTCAACCTATATCCTCTTATCTCCATAACAGACCGAGATAAAATTGCTCAAACCGGAGCTTGGTGAACCCAGGGTGACTCGAGCTTCATTGACTCAAAAGCGTCAGCTCAACGTGAGACACTTCATTAATAATACTAGCCTTCCAAGGAGGATAAACAGATTATGAGAGTGAAGGTGATCAACAGAGGCTTTTTCAAGTTACTGGAAACCAAAATCAAGAATCTGTATAAAATGTACCAGAGGGAACTGGAACATGTGAAGAGTTGATTGAAACTTTCCCTTAATTAAAATACACCAGTGTTGTAAATTTGAAGCTGATCGGATGAGGCGTTCTCAAGTTTTAAAAGAAACACTTGAACTAAATTCAAGAAACAACTTAAAAAGCTACCACTTAAAAGGTACCTAATTATTTTTTATTTTATTATCACACCGGCCGATTCCCACCAAGGCAGGGTGGCCCGAAAAAGAAAAACTTTCACCATCATTCACTCCATCACTGTCTTGCCAGAAGGGTGCTTTACACTACAGTTTTTAAACTGCAACATTAACACCCCTCCAATATTTATTTTATATATCATAAGATTAAAAAAAAAAAAGAACTTACGAGCCAGAAATGCTCTGCATACTAAGGGAACTTTCTGCATGCTCACCTGTCACCCGCTTCTGTACAGACATCGTATGTTGGTGAAATAAAATAATCTCAGCCTGAATAGAGGCTAAACATCTCAGATTCGTGACCAGCGCATCAGAAGTACCTGAAGACAGCCAGTTTGCTTTCTGAACTGCAAGAAAAGTTATATTTTTCCTATAGATAATGTCTCTCCCTCTCATTACAGTATACTGTGTCTCATAGTATACTGTCTCTCTCTTTCTCATTACAGTATACTGTCTCTCCCTCTCATTACATTATACTGTGTCTCTCCTCATTACAGTATACTGTGTCTCTCCCTCTCATTACAGTATATAATGTCTCCCTCCAATCCCGATATACATACAATATCTTCCCCCCAATCACACTGTACATACAGCTTCCCTCTCTCCCATCACAGTATATACACTGTGCCTCTCTCTCTCCCATCACAGTATACGCACTGTGCCTCTCTCTCTCTCCCATCACAGTATACACACTGTGCCTCTCTCTCTCCCATCACAGTATACACACTGTGCCTCTCTCTCTCCCATCACAGTATACGCACTGTGCCTCTCTCTCTCCCATCACAGTATACACACTGTGCCTCTCTCTCTCCCATCACAGTATACACACTGTGCCTCTCTACTAATTTATTAACTTTCTTCAGTAAAGCTTTTGAGGCTGTTGACCACAATAAAGAATTTGATATTATTTACTTAGATTTTAGTAAGGCTTTTGATAGAGTTCCGCACCATAGACTGTTAAAGAAAGTGGCAGCTCATGGCATTGGGGGAAAAGTGCTCTCGTGGATCGAGTCATGGCTCACTGACAGGAAGCAGAGAGTGTCCATAAATGGGGTTAAATCCGAGTGGGGATCTGTAACAAGTGGCGTTCCACAGGGATCAGTCTTGGGCCCGTTGTTGTTTATAATATATATCAATGATCTTGATGAGGGAATTACTAGTGATATGAGCAAATTCGCCGATGACACAAAGATAGGTAGGATAATTGATTCAAACGTAGATGTTAGGGAACTTCAGGAGGATTTAAACAAACTCTATTCTTGGTCAGAAAAGTGGCAGATGCAGTTCAATGTAGATAAGTGCAAGGTTCTGAAGCTTGGGAGTGCCCATAACCCTAATACTTATAAATTAAATGATGTAGAACTTAGCCATACAGATTGCGAAAAGGACTTGGGGGTTATGGTGAGCAGCAACCTTAAACCAAGACAGCAATGCCTAAGCGTACGTAATAAGGCAAATAGATTACTGGGATTTATATCAAGAAGTGTAAGCAACAGAAGTCCAGAGGTCATACTGCAGCTTTATACATCATTAGTAAGGCCTCACCTTGATTATGCAGCTCAGTTCTGGTCTCCGTATTACAAAATGGACATAAATTCGTTAGAAAACATTCAGCGTAGGATGACTAAATTAATACATAGCATCAGAAATCTTCCTTATGAAGAAAGATTGAAGACTCTTAAGTTACATTCACTTGTTAGACGAAGAATGAGGGGAGACCTGATCGAAGTGTATAAGTGGAAGATAGGTATTAATAAAGGGGATATTAATAAGGTCTTGAGGATGTCTCTCCAAGAGAGAACCCGCAGTAATGGATTTAAATTAGATAAGTTTAGATTTAGAAAGGACATAGGAAAGTATTGGTTTGGAAATAGGGTAGTTGATGAGTGGAACAGTCTACCTAGTTGGGTTATTGAGGCTAGGACTTTGGGTAGTTTCAAATCTAGGTTGGATAAGTACATGAGTGGGAAGGGTTGGATTTGAGTGGGACTTTCACATCAGAGCTTATTTCTTGGGTAGCATTGAAAATTGGGTTGGGTAAATGTTTTGTTAGTGGGATGAATTGTAAAGGACCTGCCTAGTATGGGCCAGCAGGCCTCCTGCAGTGTTCCTCCTTTCTTATGTTCTTATGTTCTCTCTCTCCCATCACAGTATACACACTGTGCCTCTCTCTCTCCCATCACAGTATACGCACTGTGCCTCTCTCTCTCCCATCACAGTATACACACTGTGCCTCTCTCTGTCACATTACTCTGTACACATAGTGCCACTTTTCCATCAAAGTGTACATACAGTATTATGTCCAATCCACCCAATGAACAAATCGTCCCAATGGTGCAACTTTCGCCTGGAACAATAATTTCCTCCCACACTCAAGCCAACAGAGTTAGCGAGTGTTTTCCCCTGACTACTCTTGAAACACACTCGAGGCCCTCCAGTGAGTGCCTCACCTGACCTCTCCTTGACGTGCACTCAAGTCTTATCATAACAAACTTCTTGGCACCAGGAGTGCCCTCCAATGCCACTTCTTACACCACCGATGGCATCTTCTTTCAACTCTGGCACCTGGTCTTCTCCCCTCAGGTGCCTAAGGCACTCTAATGGACCTGGAATTTGAACGATAATTTTTTATTTGAAGATTTTTTCTGGGGGGAGGGAAGCATTTCATGATTACTTCAGTTTTCCTATTCTCTTTTATTTTTAAAAGACGATTAAATTAACTGAAAGCAATGGTTAACGAAAAAAAAAATCGTTGCCAAAGATATTTAAAAGTATTTAGGATATTTTGGAGTTGCCTTTTTGGGGCTGCCCTTTCGGGGTTGCCTTTTTGGGGTTGCCCTTTTAGGGTTGCCCTTTTGGGGTGGCTGAATTTGAAAATGTCAGTAGGTGTTTCAAACTGGCTCTAGTTTGTGAGATATTGCTCACCTACCCTCAGTTAACAGGGAACTTAGCCATAACGCGCCTATTTGTAGTGACAATTTGAATATACATATAGCTTTAATAAAGGTTAGAATCTTATTTTAGAATTATTTAATATATAACGAAAGTAGGTGTATCAGCAACTACCACGTGACAATATTGTAACCTCTATTTTATTGTTTTTCCCGGATACCTCCGGTGACCTTCCGGTGACCTCGCAGGCCACTTGCAGAGGTCACCGGACCTAACTAACTGTTTGTGACTTCTTTCTTTGGGGGTACGTGAAGAGCACAGTTTACGTACCACCACAACCTGCAACCCTAGACGAGCTGAAAAATTCGATCACTGAAGCAGTTCGCATGACACCAGACATGCTGCAGAGCGGCTGGACCGAACTGGACTATCACATCGATGTTTACCGAGCAACCAGAGGGGCGCACACTGACTGCCTTTATTGCTGCCCTATACCACATGAAACTGAATGAAATCCTGCATCTGGAGTTACTAACTGTGAAAGATTATTACAATAAAGTTACATGTTATACTTGTTTGAAATCCGGGAGTGTTTTTGTGGCCACTGTATTTTTCAAATCTTTTGTTTTTCAATGGGATAAGAAATTTAGCAAAAAGTAGAGCCAATCAAACAAAACCGATAATATACTCGGAATTAGCACCACAAACTTACCCAAAAATCACTAATATCATTGGCCAAAAAATAAGCGATGACTGGAATTGAGATAATTGCAGAAAAAAAATCGTAATTACTCTAATTACTCTGTTTTTAATTTCTTTTCCCATATTTCTTGTATTATATTTTTTTATTTACTGATTTCTGAAGTTATTTTAATGTTTTTTTTTATTCATTCTTTCGATTATTTTCAAATATAAATTTTTTTGACTTTCAAAGATACTGAATTTCTTAATTTTTTTTTTTATTTTTTTCGAACATAGTGTCTCTTATTTTGATCTATTATTTTGAACTTTTTTGTACTTTATATATTTGTCATTTTCCTCCTTTTATTTTTCTGCTTCGTCTTCTTTATCATCTTCGTTTATAAGTGTAAAAGTATGGCAACGCAAATTTTAATTTAGGCTTTCTAGTTAGGCCTATGTTCACACACACACACACACACACACACACACACACACACACACACACACACACACACACACACACACACACACATAAGAATCTTGCCTCCGTGAATACAACTCTAATCCAGCTGTAATCTTCCGTCTTTTCGAGGATGTGTGTGTGTGTGTGTGTGTGTGTGTGTGTGTGTGTGTGTGTGTGTGTACTCACCTAGTTGTACTCACCTAGTTGAGGTTGCAGGGGTCGAGTCCAAGCTCCTGGCCCCGCCTCTTCACTGATCGCTACTAGGTCCTCTCTATCTGGAGTTTACCTGGAGAGAGTTCCGGGGGTCAACGCCCCCGCGGCCCGGTCTGAGACCAGGCCTCCTGGTGGATCAGAGCCTGATCAACCAGGCTGTTGCTGCTGGCTGCACGCAAACCAACATACGAGCCACAGCCCGGCTGATCCGGAACTGACTTTAGGTGCTTGTCCAGTGCCAGCTTGAAGACTGCCAGGGGTCTGTTGGTAATCCCCCTTATGTGTGCTGGGAGGCAGTTGAACAGTCTCGGGCCCCTGACACTTATTGTATGGTCTCTTAACGTGCTAGTGACACCCCTATCTCTGCTTCCTGAGCTTTATCATACCTCTTCTGAAAACTATGTATGGTTCCTGCCTCCACTACTTCACTTGCTAGGCTATTCCACTTCCTGACGACTCTATGACTGAAGAAATACTTCCTAACGTCTCTGTGACTCGTCTGAGTCTTCAGCTTCCAGTTGTGACCCCTTGTTCCTGTGTCCCCTCTCTGGAACATCCTATCTCTGTCCACCTTGTCTATTCCCCGCAATATCTTGTATGCCGTTATCATGTCTCCCCTGACCCTTCTGTCCTTCAGTGTCGTCAGTTCGAGTTCCCTCAACCTTTCCTCGTACGACATTCCCCTGAGCTCTGGGACTAGCCTTGTTGCAAACCTTTGTACTTTCTCTAACTTCTTGACGTGCTTGACTAGGTGTGGGTTCCAGACTGGTGCTGCATACTCCAGTATGGGCCTAACATACACAGCGTACAGTGTCTTGAACGATTCCTTATTAAGGTATCGGAACGCTATTCTCAAGTTTGCCAGGCGCCCGTATGCTGCAACAGTTATTTGGTTGATGTGTGCCTCCGGTGACGAGCTCGGTGCTATGGTCACCCCGAGGTCTTTCTCCCTGAGTGAGGTCTGTAGTCTTTGTTCCCCTAGCCTATACTCTGTCTGCGGTCTTCTTTGCCCCTCCCCAATCTTCATGACTTTGCATTTGGCAGGAATGAATTCGAGAAGCCAGTTACTGGACCACATGTCCAGCCTGTCCAGGTCTCTTTGCAGTCCTGCCTCATCCTCATCCGATTTAATTCTTCTCATCAACTTCACATCATCTGCGAATAGGGACACTTCAGAGTCTATTCCTTCCATCATGTCGTTCACATATATCAAAAATAGCACTGTTCCTAGAACTGACCCCTGTGGGACCCCGCTCGTCACAGGCGCCCACTGTGATACCTGTTCACGTACCATGACTCGTTGCTGCCTCCCTGTCAGGTATTCCCTGATTCATTGCAGTGCCCTCCCTGTTACATGCGCCTGATCCTCCAGCTTCTGCACTAATCTCTTGTGGGGAACTGTGTCAAAGGCTTTCCCGCAGTCTAGGAAAACGCAATCTACCCACCCCTCTCTCTCGTGTCTTACTTCTGCTACCTTGTCATAAAACTCCAGGAGGTTTGTGATACAAGATTTGCCTTCCATGAACCCATGCTGGTTTTCATTTATAATCTTGTTCAGTTCCAGGTGTTCGACCACTCTCCTCCTGACAATCTTCTCCATGACTTTGCACACAATACATGTCAGAGACACAGGTCTGTAGTTCAGCGCCTCATTTCTCTTTCCTTTCTTAAATATGCGGACTACATTTGCTGTCTTCCATTTCTCAGGTAGTTGCCCAGTTTCAAGGGATGTGTTGAGGATTGTGGTTAGAGGCACGCACAGCATCTCTGTTCCTCCTCTAAGGACCCATGGAGAGATGTTGTCCGGTCCCATCGCCTTTGAGGTATCAAGGTCGTTTAGGAGCTTCTTCACCTCCTCCTCGGTTGTTCGTATGTCATCCAACACTTGTTGGTATATTCCCTCTTGATGTTTCCTTCTGTGCTGTCTTCCCACAGCCCTTCCTGTCTCTACTGTAAAAACTTCCTTAAATCTCCTGTTTAGCTCCTCACATACCTCCTGATCATTTCTTGTGAGTTCTCCACCTTCTGTCCTTAATCTGATCACCTGATCTTTGACTGTTGTCTTCCTCCTGACGTGGCTATACAACAGTTTTGGGTCAGTCTTGATTCTCGATGCTATGTCATTTTCATACTGTCGCTGGGCCTCCCTCCTTACCTGTGCGTACTCGTTCCTGGCTCTGCGACTGATCTCCCCATTTTCGTGTGTTCTCTGCCTTCTGTACTTTTTCCATCCTTTATTGCACTTGGTTTTTGCCTCCTTACACCGTCGGGTAAACCAGGGGCTCGTTCTGGTCTTCCCGTTGTTTCTGTTGCCCTTGGAAATAAACCTTTCCACTGCCTCCTTGCATTTTGTTGTTACATATTCCATCATTTCGTTTACTGGCTTTCCTGCCAGTTCTCTGTCCCACGGAACTTCCCGCAGGAAGTTCTTCAACCCTATGTAGTCCCCTCTTTTATTGTCAGGCTTTTCCCATTCAACTCCTGTTACTCTCTCCACTTGCAGCTCTACTATGTATTCAAAGCACAGAACCACGTGGTCGCTAGCTCCTAGGGGACTCTCATACTTGATGTCCTCAATGTCTGAGCTGCCCAGGGTGAACACAAGGTCCGGTCTTGCTGGTTCATCCTCCCCTCTCACTCTGGTAGTGTCCTTAACATGTTGGTGCATGAGGCTTTCCAGCACCACGTCCAACATCTTGGCTCTCCATGTTTCGGGACCCCCATGTGGCTCCAGGTTTTCCCAGTCAATCTCCCTGTGGTTGAAATCTCCCATAGCCAGCAACTTTGCTGTGCTGGAGTGAGCTCTTCTTGCCACCTCAGCAAGTGTGTCCACCATTGCTCTGTTGCTCTTTTCATATTCCTCTCTTGGCCTCCTGCAGTTCTGTGGTGGATTATACATCACTGCAATGACCACCTTGTGTTCCCCAGACTGAAGTGTACCTACTATGTAGTCTCTTTCTCCCGTCTCATCTATGCCTTCCATTTTCTCGAATTTCCATCTGTTTTTTACGAGCAGAGCAACCCCACCTCCCCCTCTGCCCCTTCTGTCTTTCCTCATGATCTGGTATCCTTGTGGGAAGATTGCATCTGTTATTGTCTCCATGAGTTTCGTTTCTGTAACTGCTATGATGTCTGGGGACATCTCATCGATTCTTTCTTGCCATTCCTCATGTTTATTCGTTAGTCCATCTGCATTTGTGTACCAAACCTTCAACTTCTGCTCTTATACTGTAACTGTGGTGCGGGGGGTGGGAACAGAGGGATCGGTGTGTGATGGTTGGTTTGGACTGTTCAGTTGCCTTGGGGGTGTCGTGGCTGGAGTCCTTCTGCTGGTGTTTCTGGGGGGTGTGCTTGTCCTTCCATTTGTTCCTGGGTTATTCTTCTCTCCTTTTTCATTTCCTCCCATTTCTCCTTTCGTTTTTGAACTCTCTCTTTCATCGTCTTTCTTTCGTCCTGTGTTCTGTCTCGGTCGAGGTACACACTCCGGAACTCCTGCTTGCCTCTCAGCCGTGCTTTCTCCTGCAGGATCATGGTTCGGGTTGATTCTGTATATGTGTGTATTTTTTTTTTGGTGTGTATGCGTGTGTGTTCAGTCTCTTATACATATATTTTTTAATCTTCCTCCTGTTATTCTTTCTTTATCATCCTTTTCCTCCTGTACTCCATTTTCTTCTAAATCTTCATCCTTCTTATCAAATTACATCTCTTTCTCTTCCCCCTCATGCTCTTCCTCTTCCCATCATGCTCTTCCTCTTCCCCTCATGCTCTTCCTCTTCCCCCTCATGCTTTTCCTCTTCCCCCTCATGCTCTTCTTCTTCCCCTCATGCTCTTCCTCTTCTCTCATGCTCTTCCTCTTCCCCTCATGCTCTTCCTCTTCCCCTCATGCTCTTCCTCTTACCCTCATGCTCTTCCTCTTCCCCCTCATGCTCTTCCTCTTCCCCCTCATGCTCTTCCTCTTCCCCTCATGCTCTTCCTCTTCCCCTCATGCTCTTCCTCTTCCCCTCATGCTCTTCCTTTTCCCCTCATGCTCTTCCTCTTCCCCTCATGCTCTTCCTCTCCCCCCTCATGCTCTTCCTCTTCCCCCTCATTCTCTTCCTCTTCTCCTCATGCTCTTCCGCTTCCCCTCATGCTCTTCCTCTCCCCCCTCATGCTCTTCCTCTTCCCCCTCATTCTCTTCCTCTTCCCCTCATGCTCTTCCGCTTCCCCTCATGCTCTTCCTCTTCTCCCTCATGCTCTTCCTCTTCCCCCTCATGCTCTTCCTCTTCCCCCTCATGCTCTTCCTCTTCCCCTCATGCTCTTCCTCTTCCCCTCATGCTCTTCCTCTTTCCCCTCATGCTCTTCCTCTTCCCCCCTCACGCTCTTCCTCTTCCCCCTCATGCTCTTCCTCTTCCCCCTCATGCTCTTCCTCTTCCCCTCATGCTCTTCCTTTTCCCCTCATGCTCTTCCTCTTCCCCTCATGCTCTTCCTCTTCCCCCTCAAGCTCTTCCTCTTCCCCTCATGCTCTTCCTTTTCCCCTCATGCTCTTCCTCTTCCCCCTCATGCTCTTCCTCTTCCCCTTCATGCTCTTCCTCTTCCCCTCATGCTCTTTCTCTTCCCCTCATGCTCTTCCTCTTCCCCTCATGCTCTTCCTCTTCCCCTCATGCTCTTCCTCTTCCCCCTCATGCTCTTCCTCTTCCCCTCATGCTCTTCCTCTTCCCCCCTCACGCTCTTCCTCTTCCCCCTCATGCTCTTCCTCTTCCTCTTCCCCTCATGCTCTTCCTCTTCCCCTCATGCTCTTCCTCTTCCCCTCATGCTCTTTCTCTTCCCCTCATGCTCTTCCTCTTCCCCTCATGCTCTTTCTCTTCCCCTCATGCTCTTCCTCTTCCCCTCATGCTCTTCCTCTTCCCCTCATGCTCTTCCTCTTCCCCCTCATGCTCTTCCTCTTCCCCTCATGCTCTTCCTCTTCCCCCCTCACGCTCTTCCTCTTCCCCCTCATGCTCTTCCTCTTCCTCTTCCCCTCATGCTCTTCCTCTTCCCCTCATGCTCTTCCTCTTCCCCCTCATGCTCTTCCTCTTCCCCTTCATGCTCTTCCTCATCACTAACATCCTTCTTTTCCAGCTATTATTCTTTTCTCTTATTCTTATTCCCTCACCTTTTCTTACCCATCTTCCTCCTACTCTAGCTCCTACTATCACAATTTTCCTTATTTCTTCTCTCTTCTCCAGCTACTCATTCTACTCTTCATTCAAATTCTCCATTTCTTATCTGTCTTCTTCAGAACTTCTCCTGCTTCAACTTCTGCTTCAATTTCTGCCCCAACTTCTTCTGTCGTAACTTCTGCCAAAATTCACAAAGCCTCAGTTCTGAAAACATAATCCTCCCCCTTCCCTTGATCGCTCTCCCTTTCCTTCTCATAGTTCTTAGCTGCTTTAAACATCGTAATTTGTCTCTCAAGTTCTCCCTCTCCCTCTCCATAGCTGCTGTAAACATCAAAACTTTCCACCTACTGTTCATTTTTTTCCCATCGTTCATCTTGTCCTTCGATCCCGTAAACATCACAACCGTGGGATTGAACACTGTTAACGTTCAGCCTACGAAAGGGATTCGACTCTAAATCATATCGGCCACACATTAATCCGGTAATGAACTTATTTTTTTGCAAGATAGTTAGCCTGATCTGACGATTACCACTCAAGACGCCCCTTTATCCTCAATGACTCCGTCTAAATTTACATGATTCATTTTGAGTATTTGAAATGGATTTTATTGGACTATTAATTGTTTTTCAAACCAAGAAGATGAATAAGACACATGTGCAACACCTGGGTAACTTTACTGATGAATAAGACACATGTGCAACCCCTGGGTAACTTTACTGATGAATAAGACACATGCAACCCCTGGGTAACTTTATTGATGAACAAGACACATTTGCAAAACCTGGGTAACTTTACTGATGAATAAGATACATGTGCAACACCTGGGTAACTTTACTGATGAATAAGATACATGTGCAACACCTGGGTAACTTTACTGATGAACAAGACACATGTGCAACCCCTGGGTAACTTTACTGATGAATAAGACACATGTGCAACACCTGGGTAACTTTACTGATGAATAAGACACATGTGCAACACCTGGGTAACTTAACTGATGAATAAGACACATGTGCAACCCCTGGGTAACTTTACTGATGAATAAGAAACGGACTGACCACAACTTACTGCTTCACGTCTCTCCCCTTCTCCAGTAATTATTTTCTTTATTGGATTAATAAACACATTGCTTGGCGGAAAATTAACAAAATAAAAAATATTCATACTGTTCATACTTATTCATAAATCAAATTATTTGTTTGTATAATGTAAGGGATTATATTTGATGAGTTGACACAGGGAATTAGTGTTTGTTTACTACAACTAATACTAATAGTGTTACTATAGAATAAATTAATAAATTCTCTTGAGTTTTGGGTAATAGCGTCAGGATGATTATTAGAATAATTACGTTAACTTAATTTATGGACAGTTCGATAATTTATGTAGCAAATACTTGAGTTTTTTATGGTTGCCACTTGTGATGGGCTACACATGTTGTTTGTTCCTCTCCTCTGCTTCAACCGTGGTTAAAACACCCCATCCTGCATCTTGCATGGCTAAGGGACTGATTACTTCGTCTTCCACTGTCTTCTGTGTATAGTTCTGAAGTCTTCGTATATCATCTCAAGATTGAATTGAAAAAGGCCACAGGCTGGAGATACGTCTTCAAATAAACTTACCCAGGTGTTGAACCTATGTCTACTTTCTCTTCTTATCAGCATTGTATATCATCGTAGTGGCGATCCCTAAACACAACTCAGCTCACACGAACTATATACGTTGCATTACATAAATGGTAACTTCTTATTCTACAGAAGTGTGGTTATTATATCATTTAGCACCTGTCTTACGCAACTTGTGTAATTTCTTCTCTTGGAAGTAACTTACACCTGAGTCTCCTCAGTCTTCTTGTTAACCTCAGTGTGTTAGAAGTGATCAAGGTCCCAGGACCTTGATTATTAGAAGTGATCAAGGCCTCCAGGACCGAAACGTTTTCTAACCAATGTGTCCTAGTGTCTTTCTAAATCAATTTGTCGGTATCTCTTATCAACGTTAATATCACAAGTCGTAGTAGCATCTTCCAGGATTCTTCTGGCAGATATCCAGGTGTATGTTAGAACAGATAATCTGGCAGATATCCAGGTGTATGTTAGAACAGATAATCTGGCAGATATCCAGGTGTGCGTTATTATTATTATTATTATTATTATTATTATTATTATTATTATTATTATTATTATTATTATTATTATTATTATTATTATTGTCATTATTATTATTATTTTATTATTATTATTATTATTATTATTATTATTATTATTATTATTATTATTATTATTATTATTATTATTATTATAGTTATTATTATTATTTTATTATTATTATTATTATTATTATTATTATTATTATTATTATTATTATTATTATTATTATTATTATTGTTATTATTATTATTATTAATATTATTATTATTATTGTGGAAGCGCTAAATCTAAATAAGTCATACACGGTCTGTCTGTGTGTCTGTCTCTGTCTGTGTGTCTGTGTGTGTGTCTCTCTCTCTCTCTAATCAAGTTATGTGCTTTGTGTTTTTTCTTAAGTAAGAGTGTTGCCTCGTGTTCAGAAAAAAAAATGCGCTGTTCTTCCTCTTATCTATATTTCTCGGGATTTTTTTTTTTTGTCCTCTCACTCCTGAGTAAAAAAAATATGTATGAGAGCGATTTGTATAATTTGTATTTTTGTCTTGTTTACAGTTCATTTACTGCGCTTTCCGCTGCTTGTTTACAAGATTTACAGAGTTGATTTACAGACTTTCTGCCTCCCCCCTCCCCCCCCTTCCTCTTTCACACAACACACATTACACACCTTTCACTTCATTCTGACAACTTTCACTTCACTCTGACAACTTTCACTTCACTCTGACAACTTTCACTTCACTCACACAACTTTCACTTCACTCTGACAACTTTCACTTCACTCTGACAACTTTCACTTCACTCTGACAACTTTCACTTCACTCACACAACTTTCACTTCACTCTGACAACTTTCACTTCACTCTGACAACTCTCACATCACTCTGACAACTCTCACATCACTCTGACAACTCTCACTTCACTCTGACAACTCTCACTTCCCTCACACAACGCAAAATAAGGCACATAAATATTGGCATTCATCTCAGACTTGGGCTGCCAAACTTGAAATAATTTCTGGAAACAAGTTGATCCTGTGATGGGTAAGGTTGAGTCAGGGCCAGTCCCTGGAGATTATTCTTCTTCTTTTTCCAATTCCGACATTGTGTGTGTGTGTGTGTGTATGTTTATATATATATATATATATATATATATATATATATATATATATATATATATATATATATATATATATATATATATATATATATATATATATATATATATGTCGTGCCGAATATGTAAAACTGGTCAATTAGCAAGAACTCATTTAAAATTAAGTCCTTTCTAAAATTTTCTCTTGTACGTTTAAAGATATATTTTTTTCATTAATGTTGATGTAAAAATTTATAATTTTGCACCAAAAGGAACTTAGAAAACTTACCTAACCTTATTACAACAAGAACAATTTATTTTAGCCTAACCCAACTAAATATATTTTAGATTTGTTTACAATAATTTAATACTAAACAAACACAGTGAAATATTTTTTTTTCGTTAGGTTCAGAATGATTTTGGCGAAATTATTGCATACACAAATTTTCACTTGTGTTATATGGCAAGATGAGCGTTGCTATTTAAGCCTAAATGGCAAGTTCTGCCTATTCGGCACGACATATATATATATATATATATATATATATATATATATATATATATATATATATATATATATATATATATATACATACATATATATATATATATATATATATATATATATATATATATATATATATATATATATATTTATATATATATAGATTATCTATATATTTTTTTTTTTTTTATTATCACACTGGCCGATTCCCACCAAGGCAGGGTGGCCCGAAAAAGAAAAACTTTCACCATCATTCACTCCATCACTGTCTTGCCAGAAGGGTGCTTTACACTACAGTTTTTAAACTGCAACATTAACACCCCTCCTTCAGAGTGCAGGCACTGTACTTCCCATCTCCAGGACTCAAGTCCGGCCTGCCGGTTTCCCTGAATCCCTTCATAAATGTTACTTTGCTCACACTCCAACAGCACGTCAAGTATTAAAAACCATTTGTCTCCATTCACTCCTATCAAACACGCTCACGCATGCCTGCTGGAAGTCCAAGCCCCTCGCACACAAAACCTCCTTTACCCCCTCCCTCCAACCCTTCCTAGGCCGACCCCTACCCCGCCTTCCTTCCACTACAGACTGATACACTCTTGAAGTCATTCTGTTTCGCTCCATTCTCTCTACATGTCCGAACCACCTCAACAACCCTTCCTCAGCCCTCTGGACAACAGTTTTGGTAATCCCGCACCTCCTCCTAACTTCCAAACTACGAATTCTCTGCATTATATTCACACCACACATTGCCCTCAGACATGACATCTCCACTGCCTCCAGCCTTCTCCTCGCTGCAACATTCATCACCCATGCTTCACACCCATATAAGAGCGTTGGTAAAACTATACTCTCATACATTCCCCTCTTTGCCTCCAAGGACAAGGTTCTTTGTCTCCACAGACTCCTAAGTGCACCACTCACTCTTTTTCCCTCATCAATTCTATGATTCACCTCATCTTTCATAGACCCATCCGCTGACACGTCCACTCCCAAATATCTGAATACGTTCACCTCCTCCATACTCTCTCCCTCCAATCTGATATTCAATCTTTCATCACCTAATCTTTTTGTTATCCTCATAACCTTACTCTTTCCTGTATTCACCTTTAATTTTCTTCTTTTGCACACCCTACCAAATTCATCCACCAATCTCTGCAGCTTCTCTTCAGAATCTCCCAAGAGCACAGTGTCATCAGCAAAGAGCAGCTGTGACAACTCCCACTTTGTGTGTGATTCTTTATCTTTTAACTCCACGCCTCTTGCCATGACCCTCGCATTTACTTCTCTTACAACCCCATCTATAAATATATTAAACAACCACGGTGACATCACACATCCTTGTCTAAGGCCTACTTTTACTGGGAAAAATTTCCCTCTTTCCTACATACTCTAACTTGAGCCTCACTATCCTCGTAAAAACTCTTCACTGCTTTCAGTAACCTACCTCCTACACCATACACTTGCAACATCTGCCACATTGCCCCCGTATCCACCCTGTCATATGCCTTTTCCAAATCCATAAATGCCACAAAGACCTCTTTAGCCTTATCTAAATACTGTTCACTTATATGTTTCACTGTAAACACCTGGTCCACACACCCCCTACCTTTCCTAATGCCTCCTTGTTCATCTGCTATCCTATTCTCCGTCTTACTCTTAATTCTTTCAATTATAACTCTACCATACACTTTACCAGGTACACTCAACAGACTTATCCCCCTATAATTTTTGCACTCTCTTTTATCCCCTTTGCCTTTATACAAAGGAACTATGCATGCTCTCTGCCAATCCCTAGGTACCTTACCCTCTTCCATACATTTATTAAATAATTGCACCAACCACTCCAAAACTATATCCCCACCTGCTTTTAACATTTCTATCTTTATCCCATCAATCCCGGCTGCCTTACCCCCTTTCATTTTACCTACTGCCTCACGAACTTCCCCCACACTCACAACTGGCTCTTCCTCACTCCTACAAGATGTTATTCCTCCTTGCCCTATACACGAAATCACAGCTTCCCTATCTTCATCAACATTTAACAATTCCTCAAAATATATATATATATATATATATATATATATATATATATATTTATATATATATATATATTTATATATATATATATATATTTATATATATATATATATATATATATTGATATATATGGGAAGTACAGTGCCTGCACTCTGAAGGAGGGGTGTTAATGTTGCAGTTTTATAAACTGTAGTGTAAAGTACCCCTCTGGCAAGACAGTGATGGAGTGAATGATGGTGAAAGTTTTTATTTTTCCGGCCACCCTGCCCTGGTGGGAATCAGCCAGTGTGTTAATATATATATATATATATATATATATATATATATATATATATATATATATATATATATATATATATATATATATATATATATATATATATATATATATGCCGTGCCGAATATGTAAAACTGGTCAATTAGCAAGAACTCATTTAAAATTAAGCCCGTTCTAAAATTTTCTCTTATACGTTTAAATATATATTCTTTTCATTAATGTTAATGTAAAAAATTTTAATTTTGCACTAAAAGAATCTTAGAAAACTTACCTAACCTTATTATAACAAGAACAATTTATTTTAGCCTAACCCAACTAAATATATTTTAGATTTGTTTACAGTAATTTAATACTCAGAATGATTTTGGAGAAATTCTTACATACACAAATTTTCACTTGTCCTATATGGCAAGATGAACGTTGTTATTTAAGCCAAGATCGCAAATTCTGCCTATTCGGCACGACATATATATATATATATATATATATATATATATATATATATATATATATATATATATATATATATATATATATATATATATATATATTTATATATATATATATATATATATATATATATATATATATATATATATATATATATATATATATATATATATATATATATATATATATATATATATATATATATATATATAGCCATAACTCAAGTACAAAGATGTAAGTAACATAAAATACGAAAGCTTCAAGTACACAGATGTGTTTGTAAGCGATTACGTTTCAAATTCTTCACCCAGCTCCTCTGAGATGAAGCACGTACCCATTACACAGCAGGCATTACCCCTCTGAACTGTAACACCGAGACGCTGCAACAGAAAACTAGCTGCTCAGGAAACCTTATTTGCCCTAATGAGTTTTTTGCCCATCCCTACAGTAATTTGGACGCGTTCTTTTCCCATGAGCTGAGGGGTCTCCGAACCTATATGGAACAGACATGTAATGGTGAGCAATTTTACTGTACTTTCAAGGCTTTTGTTGCTCCCTGAAGATGGCAGCTGCAACTAAGTTATACCTGTTATTTTCGACATGTGTGTAAGCCGATAATTACTCCATTTGCACGTTTCTGCCTAATATCAAATCAATCTAGCTTGGGCGGCACCCTTATTGCTGGGCATCGGATGGATTGGCTAAATCTCAAGTTTACGTTGATTAGCTATGGGGACGTTTGAAAGTAAATAATATGATCAAGTTTGGAATGAGCTACAAGAGGTGGAGGTGGTACAAGTTTACTCCATCCACAGCTTCAGAAGCAGTACGATAAAAAGTTGAGCCTATAGTTGTGCAGATGTCGAACAAGTCAACCTGAAAATCGGGATCTGGAGCAGTCCTTCGACCCTCACAAACAAAATGCATTAAATAAATATATTTTAAATGCAAGAGAAGCAAAACACAAACGGAAAACCAAGGAGAAACTAAAATCATGTCTTATGTCCCGTGTTTAGAAAATGCAAAGACAAGAAGAAAAGAATAATAGAGAATGTATCTTCGAGCGAAAATGTGTAATAAAAGCATCTAAACATAAGCCAAAATGTTTAGAGATGAAATGTTCAGAGGGAGAGAACGTGTTAAGTGAACAGGGGCGGGAGACATGGGGAAAATATATCCCAAAATGAACGTCATGAACGACCGAGGGAGAATCTTGAGACCGCGTCGAGGTGTTGGAGAATTGATGTTATTTCTGGGTGTTTTGAGAAGAGGAAGCTGGGAGCATATTGCTTTATCTGACCTCTTGTCCTGTCTGTCTGGCTGTCTGTCTGTCTGCCTTCCTGACTGTATCTGTATACCTGGTCTTGTGTCTGTCTATACGTGTATGCGCTCGTCTGTACTTGTTTGTGGCTGTCTGTTTGAACTTACAGTTATACGCAAGATAATCAAATTAAGAAAACATGGGTGCGTTTTTTTTCCGAATAAATGTTCATTGTTTAAAAGGTTACTGTCAGTCACCTGTGCAACAGGTCTGTCAGTCACCTGTGCAACAGGTCTGTCAGTCACCTGTGCAACAGGTCTGTCAGTCACCTGTGCAACAGGTCTGTCAGTCACCTGTGCAACAGGTCTGTCAGTCACCTGTGCAACAGGTCTGTCAGTCACCTGTGCAACAGGTCTGTCAGTCACCTGTGCAACAGGTCTGTCAGTCACCTGTGCAACAGGTCTGTCAGTCACCTGTGCAACAGGTCTGTCAGTCACCTGTGCAACAGGTCTGTCAGTCACCCTGTGCAACAGGTCTGTCAGTCACCTGTGCAACAGGTCTGTCAGTCACCTGTGCAACAGGTCTGTAAGTCACTTGTACAACTGGTCTGTCAGTCACTTGCGTAATGATGAATTGACTCTTTGGTGCAGTGGTTTACGACCACGGTCTGGCTAATCCCAGACCGTCGTTTCGATGCTCAATCACTCTGTTAATTCTGAAGTTTATAATCTTTGAGTAAAAGACTGTATTATACATGCGGTACGATCACCAGTCGGTGTATCGAGCCCGCATTAGCTCTTGCGTTGAATGACCCAAATAAAATTCTCTCTGTTAGGGTGAAACGTTGTCCTGTTGAAAGCTTGTGAAATTTCTTTCCTGTTATCCGCCTTGTGCTTGAACATTTCTAACAAAAGGTACAATAGTGTGGTGCAGATGGTACAACTTTGCACTGGAACTCTTTTGATCGTTCCATGTGTGGGAACGTAGCTATGAAAGTGATTAGAAGTAAACGTGTAATGTAACGTAAGATTAGAAGCGTACGTGTAACGTAGCATAAGAATAGAATTGAGCTTGTAACGTAATTTACGATTAAAAGTGAAAATGCAACGTAACGTAAGATCATAGGTGAACGTGTAAGGTAGCGTAAGATTAGCAGTGAACGTGTAATGTAACGTAAGTTTAGAATTGAACGTGTAAACGTGTAACTTAACGTAACTTAACTAGTAAGGATTGTGTAGGAGCATAAGCGACAGGATAACTGATTACTCTGAATAAGGGATTAGGATATGTACGTAGAGAGGACTTAAAAAGTTCAAATTTCAATTGTATCCTATAGGTGTCGCTACATGCCACTGCTCTGATAGTTCTGTCAGCGAGGGGCTGACTGTGCTTGTGAGAGTATCATGCTTTCTGGGCGTCCATAGTGAGCTGGGACCTCCGTGATGTCTCCACGATTTTGTGTGAGGCGATGTGGAGATTTTGGGACGCCGATCCATTGTTCAGTCAACTGCGTCAAGTAGTCTCACGCCGAAGCCGTCTTTCGGCAATCTGCTGAAGAGGACCTCAGCTTGAGGTCGAGAAATGCACTGTACAAATTGTTTTTGGTTCCTACTGTTCTTGATGTATTTGGGTTCCTGCAGTTCTTTTTCATAAGTTCAGGGCGGCTCGTGAGAGTCTGGATATTCAGGGCGGTTTTTAAAACTCTTGATAAGGGTTTCTAAAACTCTTGGTGTTATTAAGTCTTGCGAGTGTTTGTGGTCGTTATCGCTGGCAAAACATTTCATTGATCTCTGTGTGTATCCATTCACCTGTGGTTGCAGGGGTCGATTCATAGCTCCAGGGCCCGCGTCTTCACTGGTCGCTACTAAGTCCACTCTCTCCCTGTGTGTGGGTGTGTGTACTCGCCTAATTGTATTTACCTAAATGTGGTTGCAGGGGTCGAGACTCGGCTCCTGGCCCAACGTGTGTGTGTGTGTGTGTGTGTGTGTGTGTGTGTGTGTGTCCTCAGCTTCTAAAGAGAGGTTTAATTTAGAAATTGGACGAAAGGGGGAAAAATGAACGAGAAAACACACAACCTGGGACTCCTTCCTCCACGGAAATAGGGAAGGGGAGGGAAAAGGGGAGATATAAGGGGAAACAAGGAGGAAGGTGGGATGGGAAAGAGGGGAAGGGGTATGAAATTCCATTGAGACCTTGAGTGCTTGCCCTATTGTTTTTGAATCACGGTTATTTTGTGCTGACAGAGAGTAGATTTCTTTCCATGTTCACAATGACACGTCCTTCTGTATATATTTTTTATTAATTGTCGCCTATTTATTCTTGCTTCTTCTTCATACTCTGTTTTGTTATTTTTATACAGTTCCTTCACTTTGATGAGGATTGTGAAGATGAAAAAAAAGAAGATAAAGAAAAAATAATCTGCCTTCTCAATTCCTCTCAGCATCATATTCATTGCTATCATGTCACCTCTGGTCTTTCGTTCTTCTAAAATCATCATGAGTCCAGTATATTGTTGTGTGGTAAAGGAATGTATGGAACAGATTGGTTTCGTTAGTAACCTTTGTGGCGCCTCACTCGTCGTGTCTGGCCATCTTGCGAGTGTCTGGCCATCTTGCGAGTGTCTGGCCATCTGGCGAGTGTCTGGCTATCTGGCGAGTGTCTGGTTATCTGGCGAGTGTCTGGCTATCTGGCGAGTGTCTGGCCATCTGGCGAGTGTCTGGCTATCTGGCTAGTGTCTGGCTATCTGGCGAGTGTCTGGCTATCTGGCGAGTGTCTGGCCATCTTGCGAGTACTCACCGATTCTTTTTTGGGCCTGTCGAAACCTGGCTCCTGGCCCCCCTTCTCCTAGACCACTTCAGCATCACTGCCTTCTGGCCTCTTCGGATTTATCATATCTCCTCTTCAAGCTGTGTAATGAGGTAGCCTCCACGGCTGCCTCAAGAAAATCATTCCACTCCTCAACCACCCATAGACTAAAGATATACTTCCTTACATCTTATTGGCTCATCTGTGTTTTCAGCTACCAAATCCCCTACCCCCCCCCTCACCCTTGAACCTTGTCTTCTGAATTCAGTAAAGCTTGTCGCTATGTGCCTTATCAATTCCTCTTAAGATTTTTCTTTACGTTGTAATCATGTCTTTCTTTCTTTCTTCCGGTTCAGTTCCCTCAACCTCTCTTCACAATGCATTTCTTTCTGCTCTTGTACTAGCCTGGTTACAGACCTTTGAGATTTTTCGAGTTTATTTGAGTGCTTGTAAAGGTGTGGGTTCCATGCTGGGTCAGCGTACTCAATAACTGGTCTAACATATGACGTACATAAGGCGCTGAAAGATTCCTGACACAAGTTCCTGAAGGTTATTCTGAAGATTGCTAATCTTCCTTATGCTGCTGCCGTTATTCTGCAGCAGAGCAATTGAAAAAATAATTTCTTCTTCTTCCTCACAATCCACATAAATGTAGAGAAACTATATAAAAATGAAAAATAAAGAGTACGAAGAAGCTACAACAAATACTCAACAGCAATATAAGACTTCCTTACAGAATCATGTGTCATTGTGGATAAGGAAAAAACTCACAAAATACTCACGATTAAAAATTCTCTGTTAACTGCAGCCCCTCCCCTCTAATGTTGTGCTGAGTGAGGTCTGATCTCACCCTCGCCAACACATTGTTTGTGTTTGGATTGATATTGAGATACTATTTGTTTGCCCATATCTGCAATTTTTTGGAGGTCTTGCTGAAGTCTATCATTGCCCCTTACTGTTCGTATTCTTCTCATTCTTTTTATTTACATTATCAGCAAACAGTGAGAAATAGGACTCGGTCCCTTCTGGTAGGTCGTTCACGTATATAAAAGTAATGGTCCCAACACTGATCCTTGCAGAACCTCACTTGTCGCTCTCTTTCTCTCTCCCTTATTTTTTTTAGACAGGGTTTTACAAGGTAGGTTAAGGTTCCTAACTTTAATTGTAAACTAAGAGCTGTTACCTATATCAGGTCTCTCTCTCTCTCTCTCTCTCTCTCTCTCTCTCTCTCTCTCTCTCTCTCTCTCTCTCTCTCTCTCTCTCTCTCTCTCTCTCTCTCTCTCTCTCTCTCTCTCTCTCTCTTTCAGTGTGTGTGTGTGTACTCACCTAGTTGAGGTTGCGGGGGTCGAGTCCGAGCTCCTGTGTGTGTGTGTGTGTGTGTGTGTGTGTGACACTGTCCACATGCTGATCCTCTCCGCCCAATAAGAGTCCCACCGCTGCCACCAACATCAGTTATATTCCAGAGTGGTCAAAGAAAAAAACATCCCTGAATCACTCACTCCCACCACACTGAGAGACTGAAAACAATATTTTGTTCGCTCGTAAGTCTACATGTTTTCTTCTGTTTCCACCCTTCCCTTTCTTCTTCTTCTTCTTGTTCTTCTTCGTCTTCATCATCACCTTCATATCATCATCTTCTTCATCATCATTATCATCATCTTCCTCTTCCTTCTCCTCTTTTCTTCCTAAACAATTTTTATAGGTCACTTCTTGCTGTGAACTACTTTTTTCAAACCAGATTTACCATCAGCTTATCCGTACCATGTAGCTTACAATTTCTCTCTCTCTCTCCCTCTCTCTCTCTCTCTCCATTCTCAGCTCTAACGTACACTTCCTACGTTATCTCTAGCCTGGTTTGATGTAACCAGAGCTAGTGTCCTATCCCTGCAATGGCTATCCCTTTCCATCTCCTATTTTTTTTCCTTGGGGAACGGGGGATATACAGAGTAAATTTGCAAGAGCTGTGCTGAGATCTTCCTCTAGTGGACATGATGTGATGAATGATGGTGAGGGAATGCATTAAGAAAAGGGCTTTTCTTATGGAAATTGTCGACTGCTTGTGGGGGCCATTTTTGTATTTGAGTCAGTCGTAAGTTGGTTCCACCATTAACCATTCTCATCATCCCCATTCATCTTACAGAAACCATTACCATCCCCCTAGCACCCGCCATCACCGTCACCACCATTATCACGACCATCACTCCAACTGTGAGGAACAACCTATCAACACATCACTACCACCACCCAACACCACTATAACCACACATCATCATTACCGCCACCCATTACCACTATCACCACCCAACACCACTATAACCACACATCATCATTACCGCCACCCATTACCACTATCACCACACATCACCATAACCACCACCCATCACTACTACAAGCACCCATCACCATTACCACCTCCCATCACCACTACGACCATTCATCACCACTACCACCACCCATCACCACTACCACCACCCATCAGTACTGCCACCACCCATCACTACCACCATCAATCACCGCTACCACCACTCATCACCACTGCCACCACCCATCACCACTACCACCATCCATCACCACTACCACCACCCATCAGCACTACCACCACCCATCACCACAACCACACCCATCACCACTACCACCACCCATCACCACTACCCCATACATCACCACTACCATCACCCATCACCATTATCACCACCCATCACCACTACCACCACCCATCACCACTACCACCACCCATCACCACTAACCCATCCATCATCACTACCACCACCCATCACCACTACCACCATCGATAACCACTACCAACATCCATCACCACTGCCACCACCCATCACCACTACCCCATCCATCACCACTACCGCCACCCATCACCACTATCACCACCCATCACCACTACCACCATCCATCACCACTACCCCATCCATCACCACTACCACCACCCATCACCACTACCACCACCCATCACCACTACCACCATCCATCACCACTACCACCACCCATCACCACTACCACCACCCATCACCACTACCACCACCCATCACCACTACCACTATCCATCACCACTACCCCATCCATCACCACTACCACCACCCATCACCACTACCACCACCCATCACCACTACCCCATCCATCACCACTACCACCACCCATCACCACTACCACCATCCATCACCACTACCCCATCCATCACCACTACCACCACCCATCACCACTACCACCACCCATCACCACTACCACCACCCATCACTACTACCACCACCCATCACCACTACCACCACCCATCACCACTACCACCACCCATCACCACAACCACACCCATCACCACTACCACCACCCATCACTACTACCACCACCCATCACCACTACCACCACCCATCACCACTACCACCACCCATCACCACTACCACCACCCATCACTACTACCACCACCCATCACCACTACCACCACCCATCACCACTACCACCACCCATCACTTCCATTTACACAGTTTCAAAATAAACTACAATAAAAAGGGTATTTATATTTTCTAAATTCCTCTTTGTCAATATCTAATATTTTCTTTACTTCTAATTCTTTAAAATAAACTTAGAATACTAAGATATTTTCATACGTTCTTTAACCCCAATAATAATAATAATAATAATAATAATAATAATAATAATAATAATAATAATGATAATAATAATAATAATAATAATAATAATAATAATAATAATAATAATAATAATAATAATAATAATAATAATGATAATAATGATAATAATAATCGTAATAATAATAATAATAATAATAATAATAATAATAATAATAATAATAATCGTAATAATAATAATAATAATAACAATAATAATAATAATAATAATAATAATAATAATAATAATAATAGTAATAATAATAATAATAATAGTAATAATAATAATAATAATAATAATAATAATAATAATAATAATAATAGTAATAATAATAATAATGATAATAATAATAATAATAATAATAATAATAATAATAATAATACTAATAATAATAATAATAATAATAATAATAATAATAATCGTAATAATAATAATAATAATAATAATAATAATAATAATAATAATAATAATAATAATCGTAATAATAATAATAATAATAATAATAACAATAATAATAATAATAATAATAATAATAATAATAATAATAATAATAATAATAATAATAGTAATAATAGTGAATGCTATAAAAGTCACATCAATTATACAAATGACGACTATAACCATAATAGCAAAAAAAAAGCAATTAAAGGCCATATTAATTCGACCTCGAAAACTTTGAAATATTTAATTGTTTCATGCTGAAAATTACAGTCGTGTTGTCATGTGTGAAAAAAAAGGCCGTCGTGGAAATGACGTTAAAACACATTAGTAAGTAATTAACCTAACCCCATAATATGCATATATGACAACACTAGTTTTATTAGCGCCGTTATTATTGCTATTACTAGTAGTAATAAAAATTTTAATATCCGAAATAGTAATGGGAGAAATTGATTGGATCACTGAGATACAAACGTGTGATAAACGTGTGATAAACGTGTTATTAACGTGTTATTAACGTGTGATAAACGACGTTAAGAGCCAAGTAAGAGAGAGACAATGATATTGCAATTAGATTGAGTGTTGGCTGTTTCGGTCTCACTTTGAGGCCCTCTTCAGTAGATCTGGAAAAAGCTTGTTAGTTAGGTTAGGTAAGGTTCGTCACGTAACAGGGCGAGTGTTTTCCTGACTCGAGTTTTTATCATATGACCCGACGTTGGAGTTTTTGGTCATCTGACCGAGGCCTTCTGCTGGCTTACCCCTCCACCCCCTTTAAAAATTATTGTCAGTTATAACCATTTGTTAGTTTATTTCCTAGGATGAATAACCCCCATATGGTTCCTGATCATACGAAAAAAAAAACTCACAAAGGTGTGTATGTTGTATGTTGTTGGGGTTGTCATATAGCAGCTGGTTCACTGGTGGGCTACTGCAGCTGGCTACTGCAGTGGACCACTGCAACCAGCTTACCAATGTTGGGCACGGTTTTCTAAGTGGACGAGTGACTTTTCATCCACCAACTTACAAAGAGTAGCTACAAACCCCGAAGAAACTAAAAACATATCCCCTTCCCCGTACAGGCTTTTAGACTCGACGAAGCTCTGTTATTCCCACGAGCCCCCTGGGGCTGGGAAGATGGCAGACCAGAGGCCTAACTTCTCCCTACTAGCCCCCTGGGGCGGGAAGATGGCAGACCAGAGGTCTAGCTTCTCCTTACGAGCCCCGTGAGGGCGGGGAATGGGGCTAGGCCTAGGGACAGTTGGTCCCAGAAGATGAGGAGGTACTTGTACCTCCTCCCACAGGAGGCGTAGGTCTCGCGACACTCCCTAGACAGGGAGCCAAGGCCGGGTCACCATCTGGAAAAGACCCGGGCAGGGAGAGTACCGGGCGAAACGTTTTACCACATAAGCTCCTCTTCTGCAACACGTCAACATTTTCGCCACCAAAGGATGGTGCAGCGACTATGGCAGACGCAAATCGTTATTAAATTTATGGGGAAACGCTAAAACCGAAAGGTTCATGCACCACCTGGGTAATGAGAGACGAAGAATTTTTGATCCAATGAAGGGAAGGGGCATAGAGTTGGTTCCGCGGATCAAGAGCCCTGCAGCGGCATCGAGAAACAAATCTGAAGTGAGTTTGGGTTTCATTTTCCTTTTCTTTCTCCTGCAATCTCGTTATTCTCAATTTATTTCTTATTGTAACTAGCAGCTAGTACTGGTATTGTATCTAGTGCTGTAACTAGTACTGGTATTCTATTAAGAACAAAACGCAAAATACCGTGACTGGAACAATACCAAATAACAACGTTTCTATCTGAATTGGACCAAAACGTCGTCATAAGCTTCTGTTTTCTCCTAGACACTAATGTGGATAGTCAAGTGTTTTGAATTATGCAGTGATGATGATCTTAGCTTATTGTCAGTGCTGTGGAGTGCACAGTTTAAGTGCACTTGGGAACACCCTTATTGTAAGTGCTTTGGAGTGCACAGTCTGAGTGCACTTGGGAACACCCTTATTGTAAGTGCTTTGGAGTGCACAGTCTGAGTGCACTTGGGAACACCATTATTGTAAGTGCTTTGGAGTGCACAGTCTGAGTGCACTTGGGAACACCATTATTGTAAGTGATTTGGAGTGCACAGTCTGAGTGCACTTGGAAACACCCTTATTGTAAGTGCTTTGGAGTGCACAGTCTGAGTGCACTTGGAAACACCATTATTGTAAGTGCTTTGGAGTGCACAGTCTGAGTGCACTTGGAAACACCATTATTGTAAGTGCTTTGGAGTGCACAGTCTGAGTGCACTTGGAAACACCATTATTGTAAGTACTTTGGAGTGCACAGTCTGAGTGCACTTGCTCAAGACCCGGAAACTTCTCTTCATCTGACCAGAATTGAACTAAAATGTGTAAATAATTTATAGAACGTTTACTGTAAACAGTGAACTATGTAGAGAGGTGAAAATGATCACAGAATGAACACACAATGAGCACAGAGTGAACACATAATGAGCACAGAATGAACACACAATGATCACAGAATGAACACAACCTATTATAAAAAAAAACAGGATATATCTGAATGTCTGTGAATTCTATATTAATTTCATTAATTTTCTGTAACATTACTTCTAATTAACTCATTTTATAAACACGGCTTACCATGTAAACATCTGTCGGGTTTTTGTAATGATAAAATTTGTGTTTTCCTACTGTGTTAAATAAAACACACACACACACACACACACACACACACACACACACACACACACACACACACACACACACACACACACACACACAAACACACACACACACACACACACACACACACACACACACACACACACACACACACACACACACACACACACAAACACACACACACACACACACACACACACACACACACACACACACACACACACACACACACACACACACACACACACACACACACACATATACATATATATATATATATATATATATATATATATATATATATATATATATATATATATATATATAAATATAAATATAAATATATATGTGTGTGTGTGTGTGTGTGTACTCACCTAATTGTACTCACCTAATTGTGGTTGCAGGGGTCGAGACTCAGCTCCTGGCCCGGCCTCTTCACTGATCGCTACTGGATCCTCTCTCTCTCTGCTTCCTGAGCTTTGTCATACCTCTTCTTAAAACTATGTATGGTTCCTGCCTCCACTACTTCACTTGCTAGGCTATTCCACTTGCTGACAACTCTATGACTGAAGAAATACTTCCTAAAGTCTCTGTGACTCGTCTGAGTCTTCAGCTTCCAGTTGTGACCCCTTGTTCCTGTGTCCCCTCTCTGGAACATCCTATCTCTGTCCACCTTGTCTATTCCCCGCAGTATCTTGTATGTCGTTATCATGTCTCCCCTGACCCTTCTGTCCTCCAGTGTCGTCAGTCCGATTTCCCTTAACCTTTCCTCGTACGACATTCCCTTGTGCTCTGGGACTAGCCTTGTTGCAAACCTTTGTACTTTCTCTAACTTCTTGAAGTGCTTGACCAGGTGTGGGTTCCAGACTGGTGCTGCATACTCCAGTATGGGCCTAACATACACAGTGCACAGTGTCTTGAACGATTCCTTATTAAGGTATCGGAACGCTATTCTCAGGTTTGCCAGGCGCCCGTATGCTGCAGCGGTTATTTGGTTGATGTGTGCCTCCGGTGATGTGCTCGGTGTTATGGTCACCCCAAGATTTTTCTCCCTGAGTGAGGTCTGTAGTCTTTGGCCACCTAGCCTATACTCTGTCTGCGGTCTTCTTTGCCCCTCCCCAATCTTCATGACTTTGCATTTGGCTGGATTGAATTCGAGAAGCCAGTTGCTGGACCACATGTCCAGCCTGTCCAGGTCTCTTTGCAGTCCTGCCTCATCCTCGTCCGATTTAATTCTTCTCATCAACTTCACGTCATCTGCGAACAGGGACACTTCAGAGTCTATTCCTTCCATCATGTCGTTCACATATATCAAAAATAGCACTGTTCCTAGAACTGACCCCTGTGGGACCCCGCTCGTAACAGGCGCCCACTGTGATACCTCTTCACGTACCATGACTCGTTGCTGCCTCCCTGTCAGGTATTCCCTTATCCATTGCAGTGCCCTCCCTTTTACGTGCGCCTGATCCTCCAGCTTCTGCACTAATCTCTTGTGGGGAACTGTGTCAAAGGCCTTCCTGCAGTCTAGGAAAACGCAATCTACCCACCCCTCTCTCTCGTGTCTTACTTCTGTTACCTTGTCATAAAACTCCAGGAGGTTTGTGATACAAGATTTGCCTTCCATGAACCCATGCTGGTTTTCATTTATAATCTTGTTCCTTTCCAGGTGTTCGACCACTCTCCTCCTGATAATCTTCTCCATGACTTTGCACACAATACATGTCAGAGACACAGGTCTGTAGTTTAGTGCCTCGTTTCTGTTTCCTTTCTTAAATATGGGGACTACATTAGCTGTCTTCCATTTCTCAGGTAGTTGCCCAGTTTCAAGGGATGTGTTGAAGATTGTGGTTAGAGGCACGCACAGCATCTCTGCTCCTTCTCTAAGGACCCATGGGGAGATGTTGTCCGGTCCCATCGCCTTTGAGGTGTCAAGGTCACTTAAGAGCTTCTTCACCTCCTCCTCAGTTGTTCGTATGTCATCCAACACTTGTTGGTATATTCCCTCTTGATGTTCCCTTCTGTGCTGTCTTCCCACAGCCCTTCCTGTCTCTACTGTAAAAACTTCCTTAAATCTCCTGTTCAGCTCCTCACATACCTCCTGATCATTTCTTGTGAGTTCTCCACCTTCTGTCCTTAATCTGATCACCTGGTCTTTGACTGTTGTCTTCCTCCTGATGTGGCTATACAACAGTTTCGGGTCAGTCTTGATTCTCGATGCTATGTCATTTTCATACTGTCGCTGGGCCTCCCTCCTTACCTGTGCGTACTCATTCCTGGCTCTGCGACTGATCTCCCTATTTTCGTGTGTTCTCTGCCTTCTGTACTTTTTCCATTCTCTATTGCATTTTGTTTTTGCCTCCTTACACCGTCGGGTAAACCAGGGGCTCGTTCTGGTCTTCCCGTTGTTACTGTTGCCCTTGGGAATAAACCTTTCCACTGCCTCCTTGCATTTTGTTGTTACATATTCCATCATTTCATTTACTGGCTTTCCTGCCAGTTCTCTGTCCCACTGGACCTCCCGCAGGAAGTTCTTCAACCCTATGTAGTCCCCTTTTTTATAGTCAGGCTTTTCCCATTCAACTCCTGTTATTCTCTCCACTTGCAGCTCTACTATGTATTCAAAGCACAGAACCACGTGGTCGCTAGCTCCTAGGGGACTCTCATACTTGATGTCCTCAATATCTGAGCTGCCCAGGGTGAACACAAGGTCCAATCTTGCTGGTTCATCCTTCCCACTCACTCTGGTAGTGTCCTTAACATGTTGGTGCATGAGGTTTTCCAACACCACGTCCAACATCCTGGCTCTCCATGTTTCGGGACCCCCATGTGGCTCCAGGTTTTCCCAGTCAATCTCCCTGTGGTTGAAATCCCCCATAACCAGCAACTTTGCTCTGCTGGAGTGAGCTCTTCTTGCCACCTCAGCAAGTGTGTCCACCATTGCTCTGTTGCTCTCTTCATATTCCTCTCTTGGCCTCCTGCAGTTCTGTGGTGGATTATACATCACTGCAATGACCACTTTGTGTTCCCCAGACTGAAGTGTACCTGCTATGTAGTCTCTTTCTCCCGTCTCATCTATTCCTTCCATTTTCTCGAATTTCCATCTGTTTTTTACGAGCAGAGCAACCCCACCTCCCCCCCTGCCCCTTCTATCTTTCCTCATGATCTGGTATCATGGTGGGAAGATTGCATCTGTTATTGTCTCCGTGAGTTTTGTTTCTGTAACTGCTATGATGTCTGGGGACTTCTCATTTATTCTTTCTTGCCATTCCTCATGTTTATTCGTTAATCCATCTGCATTTGTGTACCAAACCTTCAACTTCTGTTCTAATACTGTAACTGTGGTGCGGGGGGTGGAAACAGAGGGATCGGTGTGTGATGGTTGGTTTGGATTGTTCAGTTGCCTTGGGGATGTCGTGGCTGGAGTCCTTCTGCAGGTGTTTCTGGGGGGTGCGCTTGTCCTTCCATTTGATCCTGGATTATTCTGCTCTCCTTTTTCATTTTCTCCCATTTCTCCTTTCGTTTTTGAACTCTCTCTTTCATTGTCTTCCTTTCGTCCTGTGTTCTGTCTCGATCGAGGTACACACTCCGGAACTCCTGCTTGCCTCTCAGCCTTGCTTTCTCCTGCAGGATCATGGCTCGGGCTGATTCTGCCTTGAAAATTACTTTGAGAGGCCGATTTCTTTTCTTTGTGAACCACCCAATTCTCCGAAAATTTGCCACCTGGGTCATGTCCCCCTCGCCTATCACCTTCATGATATCTTCAATCGCTTTTTTCTCTTCCTGCTTTCTTTCATCATAAGTTTCCCCTTTAGCTTCGTCTAGCCCATAGACAAACACGGATGTGTGTGTGTGTGTGTGTATACACACACACACACATATATATATATATATATATATATATATATATATATATATATATATATATATATATATATATATATATATATATGTCTGCATATGTGTGTTTTATGATTTTTAATAATTATTTTAATATCAACGGTAATAATTCCGGTATTAACGAAATAATAACTACAGTGAAAACGGTAATATTAACGGTGATAATTACGGCAACAGTAACAATAACACTCACTGCAATTTTAAGGGTAAAAAATAAGGTTAACGCTAACATTACTGTTAAAAGTAGTGTTAAATATAACTGTAATAAAGGCCGTAGTAAAGCAAGGGTAACAGTAAAGTTATTAATACTGTTGTTACCGGTAATTACTTGTAATAACTAGAGCGCAACAGAGTCCCTTTACAGGTGATCGTAAATACGGAAAGCCGTTGTTTACCTTAGAGACTGTTGGCTTGTGTAAGGTGAGACACTCCAGGATGGGACTCATTAGCAGTATATTGTGTGGGGAAAAGCTAGTGGAAGGTGTATGGTTTGTGTGTGTGGGGTGTGTGGGGGTGTGTAGGTGTGTGTGTCTGTGTGGTGAGGGGAGAGTGTGTTTGCAATGTGTTTAGTGAGGTGTGTTGGTGAGGGCTGTTGCTGGTATGATGTTTTAAGGTAGGATGTTCAGGTGTGATGTGTCAGGGGAAGGGAAGAGATTGGAAAAATATATTGTATTGGTGTTACCTTGAAATATGCTGTTTTCTAGGCGTTTTACAGGTGAGAATTATGTGGTTGGGAGAAAAATAGGAGGGAACGAGAAAGGATAAAAGAGAGAGAGATGGGGAGTGGGGAGAATCAGGTGGAAATATTGTAGGGGATGAGAGAAGGTCTGAGAGTGTTAGAGGAAGAGGGAGAGGGAGTAAAGAAGTTAAGAACAGAGGGACTGAAATACGTACGAAGAAGAGGAGTGATTGAGCAATGACAGAGAGAAAGGAAGAGAAAAGAGACAGTGCGACAAAGAAGGAGTGGATGGTGAATAAAGGAAGTGAAACTGATAGAGCAGACAACGCAAAATGAATTTTAACAAGAGAGAGAGAATAGACACACAGCCAAGCACACTATGCAAATATAATGACAATAATTAACTCAAATTTATTACCTAATTTCGGTGAACATTCAGTGCAATTTATGAACATTTTACAAGTAAATGTTGAGTGGTTCGCTGGCCCTCAAGTGCAAGAAATTGCTCTGGCCCCAACATCAAAATATTAAATGATGCACTTAGAAACTAAGAAGTTAAAAATAAAATACCTAACGAACCTTATCCTTATGTCTTTCTCTTTTTTTTTACGCAGTGTTTTACAAATTTAGCTTAAGGTTTCTAACTTCATTTACAAGCTAAGAGTTGTTTTCTACATCAGCTCATTTGAAAGCCTTTTCATTATGAGACATGCAAATATGGAACAAGATGATGTTGGAGCCATCTGTACGCCATCAATTTCATTTGATCAATTGGCTTTATTTCTCTGATATTATTATGATGTACGAGCATGTTCCAGGCTCGAGTTATCCTAGAAATAAGTGATGTCAGATGAAGTGATGTTCTGGAGAAGGGTAGAGTCAGAGTGAAGTTGCTGTTTGCTGCCCGTCTTGTGGTGTAGAAGCTCGGAGTGAAGCCAAGTGTGGTACTTTGACTATATTGCCCTTGTACTTAACAGTAAGGCCGCCCACATTTCTCCTGTGTTGAAGGCTCTGCTGAAATGACAGCTCTATCCAGGCTGGGTCCAGGCGAGAGATAAGGCATCTTACTCAGTTCTCTGCTCTGTCAAGAAGTTGTAGATGAGATGGAAGGGCGGACAAACAATCCAAGAAAATGGAGCATATTCAAGGTATGAGCGTACTTGTGTCTCGTACAGAATCTTGCAACCTTTACTGTCGATCAGATGCGAGATACGTCGAAGTGATGTAAGCTTCTCGACCCCCTTTGTTTGCAAGATTTACAACGTCATTCTTCTTGGTCAGTTTGGAGTCACATTTCACCACAAGGATATCATCTTTGTCCCCAGGTACCAACACTCTTCCATTCATTCTTGCCATTGCTCCAGCACTGCAATCATGGTGCCTAGAGACCATCATCATTTGTGTTTTCTCAGAAGCAAATGTGACCTGCCATCGTTTACCCCAGGCTGATATAGCTGTAAGCCGGTGATTGATGTAGCTTAGAGCAGCTGGCATTTCCTCTCTTGGATAAGTAAATGTCAAAGTGCAGTCATATGCATATGCTAGGATTCTGGGATAAGATAAAGAAGGTCATCGAAGTAGACATTCCATAACAATGGCCCAATCACGCTTCCCTGTGGAACACTTGCCCCAGTAGGATGGTAAGCTCTTTCTTTCTCTCTCTCTCACACACACACATACACACACACATTCTCTCTCTCACACACAGATTCTTTCCCTCCTCTCTATCTCGCACAAATATACAGATTCTCTAACACACATATACATTCTCTCTCTCTCTCTCTCTCTCTCTCTCTCTCTCTCTCTCTCTCTCTCTCTCTCTCTCTCTCTCTCTCTCTCTCTCTCTCTCTCTCTCTCTCTCTCTCTTTCTCTCTCTCTCTCTCTCTCACACACACACACACACACACACAAACACACACTCCTACGTCGTGTCTACAGGCTACGTCCCACCACAAACAGCCACAGTGTGCCATTCTAGACAAAGCTGAACACCTATTGCTGTAATGTCAATACGCAAGACACACAGCCATGCTGTTCTCTGCTGCAGTGCTGTTCTCCACTCCTATATTAGAGATATACGTGGCGGAATTTGCATAGCATAGCAATTATCATTATTCAGCTTCTTTTTTTGAGACCGGCTTTTATTTTCTTTCCCATAAATAACAGAGCTGACTATGGCATATGGAGTTGTTATTTGGTGTGTTATTTGTGATTGCGTTTTTGTTCTATTGTTTAAGAAGTGCTAAAACCGCACGGGCAGATGCTGAACAAGGCTTTATCCATGATTCCTTCTTTTAGTCCGTTATTTATTTCTGTTCTACCAAATAAATAACAGAGCGAACTATGGCATATGGACTTTTGTGTGTAATTGTTTAAGAAGCGCTTGAACCGCTCTGGGCAGATGATGAACAGAGTTTAATCCAAGGAGAGAGATAGAGAAGGGTTGGATCAAGAGTCTTGCAGCGGCTTCAAGGCAATTCCCCCTTGAATCGTAGACATTCAGAAATAAATTGGGAGATGGCTCTGAAGGGATTAAAATATCAAGGGACAGGATAGCCGGATAAAGGAGAAGCAAAGAGAGATAGAGTGTTTAAACCTGTAAAGCTGCTGCATTTAGTTAAATTATTTTAGGGGCGTTTCGAAACGAGAGAGAGAGAGAGAGAGAGAGAGAGAGAGAGAGAGAGAGAGAGAGGGAGCTCACGGGTTCGATTCCCGGCCAAAGATATTACATTTCCATATGCAAACAATGTTGAAATTCTTTAACGAGTATTGTATAGTTTTATTTTATGTTTGCCTTGTAAGTATGATAGTTTTGCACGTACGTGATACCAGCATGATAGGCTCAGAGGTACGTGATACCAGCATGATAGGCTCAGAGGTACGTGATACCAGCATGATAGGCTCAGAGGTACGTGATACCAGCATGATAGGCTCAGAGGTTCGTGATACCAGCATGATAGGCTCAGAGGTTCGTGATACCAGCATGATAGGCTCAGAGGTTCGTGATACCAGCATGATAGGATCAGAGGTTCGTGATACCAGCATGATAGGCTCAGAGGTTCGTGATACCAGCATGATAGGCTCAGAGGTACGTGATACCAGCATGATAGGCTCAGAGGTACGTGATACCAGCATGATAGGCTCAGAGGTACGTGATACCAGCATGATAGGCTCAGAGGTACGTGATACCAGCATGATAGGCTCAGAGGTACGTGATACCAGCATGATAGGCTCAGAGGTACGTGATACCAGCATGATAGGCTCAGAGGTACGTGATACCAGCATGATAGGATCAGAGGTTCGTGATACCAGCATGATAGGCTCAGAGGTTCGTGATACCAGCATGATAGGCTCAGAGGTACGTGATACCAGCATGATAGGCTCAGAGGTTCGTGATACCAGCATGATAGGCTCAGAGGTACGTGATACCAGCATGATAGGCTCAGAGGTTCGTGATACCCGCATGATAGGCTCAGAGGTTCGTGATACCAGCATGATAGGCTCAGAGGTTCGTGATACCAGCATGATAGGCTCAGAGGTACGTGATACCAGCATGATAGGCTCAGAGGTTCGTGATACCAGCACGATAGGCTCAGAGGTACGTGATACCAGCATGATAGGCTCAGAGGTACGTGATACCAGCATGATAGGCTCAGAGGTTCGTGATACCAGCATGATAGGCTCAGAGGTTCGTGACACCAGCATGATAGGATCAGAGGTTCGTGATACCAGCATGATAGGCTCAGAGGTTCGTGATACCAGCATGATAGGCTCAGAGGTTCGTGATACCAGCATGATAGGATCAGAGGTACGTGATACCAGCATGTTAGGCTCAGAGGTACGTGATACCAGCATGATAGGCTCAGAGATTCGTGATACCAGCATGATAGGCTCAGAGGTACGTGATACCAGCATGATAGGCTCAGAGGTTCGTGATACCAGCATGATAGGCTCAGAGGTACGTGATACCAGCATGATAGGCTCAGAGGTACGTGATACCAGCATGATAGGCTCAGAGGTTCGTGATACCAGCATGATAGGCTCAGAGGTTCGTGACACCAGCATGATAGGATCAGAGGTTCGTGATACCAGCATGATAGGCTCAGAGGTTCGTGATACCAGCATGATAGGCTCAGAGGTTCGTGATACCAGCATGATAGGATCAGAGGTACGTGATACCAGCATGTTAGGCTCAGAGGTACGTGATACCAGCATGATAGGCTCAGAGATTCGTGATACCAGCATGATAGGCTCAGAGGTACGTGATACCAGCATGATAGGCTCAGAGGTTCGTGATACCAGCATGATAGGCTCAGTGGTACGTGATACCAGCATGATAGGCTCAGAGGTACGTGATACCAGCATGATAGGCTCAGAGGTTCCTGATACCAGCATGATAGGCTCAGAGGTTCGTGACACCAGCATGATAGGATCAGAGGTTCGTGATACCAGCATGATAGGCTCAGAGGTTCGTGATACCAGCATGATAGGCTCAGAGGTTCGTGATACCAGCATGATAGGATCAGAGGTTCGTGATACCAGCATGATAGGCTCAGAGGTACGTGATACCAGCATGAGAGGCTCAGAGGTTCGTGATACCAGCACGATAGGCTCAGAGGTACGTGATACCAGCATGATAGGCTCAGAGGTACGGAATACCAGCATGATAGGCTCAGAGGTTCGTGATACCAGCATGAAAGGCTCAGAGGTTCGTGATACCAGCATGATAGGCTCAGAGGTACGTGATACCAGCATGATAGGCTCAGAGGTTCGTGATACCAGCATGAAAGGCTCAGAGGTTCGTGATACCAGCATGATAGGCTCAGAGGTTCGTGACACCAGCATGATAGGATCAGAGGTTCGTGATACCAGCATGATAGGCTCAGAGGTTCGTGATACCAGCATGATAGGCTCAGAGGATCGTGATACCAGCATGATAGGATCAGAGGTACGTGATACCAGCATGATAGGCTCAGAGGTACGTGATACCAGCATGATAGGCTCAGAGATTCGTGATACCAGCATGATAGGCTCAGAGGTACGTGATACCAGCATGATAGGCTCAGAGGTTCGTGATACCAGCACGATAGGCTCAGAGGTACGTGATACCAGCATGATAGGCTCAGAGGTACGGAATACCAGCATGATAGGCTCAGAGGTTCGTGATACCAGCATGAAAGGCTCAGAGGTTCGTGATACCAGCATGATAGGCTCAGAGGTTCGTGATACCAGCATGAAAGGCTCAGAGGTTCGTGATACCAGCATGATAGGCTCAGAGGTACGTGATACCAACATGATAGGCTCAGAGGTTCGTGATACCAGCATGATAGGCTCAGAGGTTCGTGATACCAGCATGAAAGGCTCAGAGGTTCGTGATACCAGTATGAAAGGCTCAGAGGTTCGTGATACCAGCATGATAGGCTCAGAGGTACGTGATACCAGCATGATAGGCTCAGAAGGTCGTGATACCAGCATGATAGGCTCAGAGGTACGTGATACCAGCACCCACACCACCGTATGTCCTCGGATCACGGTGAAACACCTAGTTCTGCTGGGTGCGTGATTCTTTAAGGATTGAGTAGTCCAGTGGGCTAGAGCATCATGTGATTTTTCCTCAACATCAGGCGGGCCAAAACGACATGGGTTCGAATCCTCGGCTAGTCGCAGTGTTGTTATTGAGATATATTTACATATATATATATATATATATATATATATATATATATATATATATATATATATATATATATATATATATATATATATATATATATATATATATATATATATATATATATATATATATATATATATATATATATATATATATATATATATATATATATATATATAACTCTGGCTCTTGCCTATGTAATTTACTTTTGTAAATAAAGGGTTTTATTAAGTTATTAACGTTAAATATTAAACAGGTTAATTTCGGAACAAGTTAACGCAAGGCAGAAATGTAATATATATGGTCGTAATTAAACCTTAACGCGTAATCCCGTAACCCTGAACGAGACCATGGATCACCTGTCACAGCTGGATGCCAACTGTGATTGTCACTACCTCTACTGTTTCCAGGAGTAACATTCATCTTTGCATTCGTCTGATGAAGCTTGAAGCACAGATGAAGCGCTTCGTGTGCTGTTCTTGACCTTATTCTTCTGTTTACCTCCGTTACGTACCGTTGCTAATATGATAGGAGTAACGTCAACAGTGTGGCAGTGACTGGCAGGAGTCTGGGTGTTATAACCAGCTACTCGCAGACATTTACACGCTGCTGAATAATTAATCTGGTCTGAATTACTTAGAGTTAGCTGAGAGGTGACGCATCAACACCAACGCGGGGATTTGTTGTTACATTGGGCAATTATCTAAATGTAATTGATATTCTGGGAGAGACTTAAGGGGACAAATACCAGATTATAACCAAATGTGTTCGTAAGCTTAGAGATTCAAAGTAACGTTCATATTATTAGAATTTAGAATTGAAGTGACCAGGTGTCTTGAGATTTTAGATATAAGGTTTTAGAGATGAGATTTTGGATATTAGATATTTATGACAAATTCAGAGCTTTTTATCAGCGATTTTTTTTTCACCTAAACAGTTATTAAGACTTGAATTGTTACATAACCGATTTGAAAACGTGTTATGTTACAGGGAAATTTGTGACGCACTGTACCCCTCCCCCCACCCACCCACCCACATACACACACACATACACACACACACACACACACACAAACACACACACCCATACACACACACACACACACACACACACACACACACACACACACATACACACACACACACACACACACACACACACACACACACACACACACACACACACACACACACACACACACACACACACACACACACACACACACACACACACACACTATGCTCCTCCTATACTGAGCTAGACAAATATAACAAAAGCCTGAGCTGCGCAATACTGTCTTCATTCACTTCTTGACAATCTATATCAAAATACTAAGTACAGAATTCATACAGAATTCAACTTGTAATTGTTCGGTCACATGTGGGCCCCGCCCACATGTGACCTCGTCTCCAACTACTATATCTCTCCACTTCTTCGCCCTGATGGGCGAAACGTCTCTCAATAAAGATACCCAGGTGTTGCATATGTATCTGATTCATCAACGTGTCCGTATTGTATATCTTTGCTTTATATATACATATTTTTATCATGAGAAATAAAAATTAATAGTTCATAAATGTTCATATATAGAAATAAATAGAAATTTTCTAGAGCGCCTCTGGCTAGTTGCAGTCTGCAGCCAAGTGTGCCGCATGCGGGACTCCCAGTATGCCGCATGCGGGACTCCCAGTATGCCGCATGCGGGACTCCCAGTATGCCGCATGCGGGACTCCCAGTATGCCGCATGCGGGACTCCCAGTATGCCGCATGCGGGACTCCCAGTATGCCGCATGCGGGACTCCCAGTATGCCGCATGCGGTACTCCCAGTATGCCGCATGCGGGACTCCCAGTATGCCGCATGCGGAACTCCCAGTATGCCGCATGCGGGAATCCCAGTATGCCGCATGCGGGACTCCCAGTATGCCGCATGCGGGACTCCCAGTATGCCGCATGCGGGACTCCCAGTATGCCGCATGCGGGACTCCTAGTATGCCGCATGCGGGACTCCCAGTATGCCGCATGCGGAACTCCCAGTATGCCGCATGCGGGATTCCCAGTATGCCGCATGCGGGACTCCCAGTATGCCGCATGCGGGACTCCCAGTATGCCGCATGCGGAACACCCAGTATGCCGCATGCGGGACTCCCAGTCTGCCGCATGCGGAACTCCCAGTATGCCGCATGCGGGACTCCCAGTATGCCGCATGCGGGACTCCCAGTATGCCGCATGCGGGACTCCCAGTATGCCGCATGCGGGACTCCCAGTATGCCGCATGCGGAACTCTCAGTATGCCGCATGCGGGACTCCCAGTATGCCGCATGCGGAACTCCCAGTATGCCGCATGCGGAACTCCCAGTATGCCGCATGCGGGACTCCCAGTATGCCGCGTGCGGGACTCCCAGTATGCCGCTACGGGACTCCCAGTATGCCGCATGCGGGACTCCCAGTATGCCGCATGCGGGACTCCCAGTATGCCGCATGCGGGACTCCCAGTATGCCGCATGCGGGACTCCCAGTATGCCGCATGCGGGACTCCCAGTATGCCGCATGCGGAACTCCCAGTATGCCGCATGCGGGACTCCCAGTATGCCGCATGCGGGACTCCCAGTATGCCGCATGCGGGACTCCCAGTATGCCGCATGCGGGACCCCAATGCAAATAAGTCACTTTATCCAACTTTTTGGAGTTATTCTAAGTAATTTACACACACGTTACTGCCATACTTACCTGTAACTGTATCTATGTGTACCTCTACTTAAATTAACTTGCTTACTTAGATACTGACTTATTTACTTACGTGTCTGCTGAAGAGGGTCCCAGAAGGGGTCGAAATATACAGGTCAAAATGAATCTTCGGAGTTTCTATCTCTATGTGGGTTATTACTGAGCACTTACTTTCTTTCCTACTTACTTATTTACTTACTTACTTACTTAAATACTTACACTCAGGTCCATCAGACTCACACCCTGGGCTTTTCCCAGGGGTCAGCCGAGTCCCTCAACACGCTAAATAGCGGCCGTAACATTAGGACTCACGAGGTTAAGTCCTTTTGTGCTGCTCCCGGCTCGATTATCCAGGCGGATGATTATTGGAAGTGAGCCAAAATCTCACGCCCCGTACACCAGAGCAGGTGGAAGCAGTGCTGGAGGAAGCAAATGAGCTGAGTGAACTGAGGGGCTGATCACAGAGTAAGCTTTCTTCTGGAACAGTTGCTGGACTGGTTAAGAGATGTTATCCTGTTTCTACTCTTTAACAAGGTAAAAGTTTTTATCCTGCCTCAAGTTATTTACAGGATGAAGGCTTTTAACCTGCTTTAACTCGTTTATTGAAGGTAAGAACTGTTATTATTTATAGGCTAGGAAGGGTTATCCTGTTTCATTTAATTTACAGATATTAAAGCTATTATCCAAACTCATCCCATTTACAGCCTAAGAGCTGTTGTCTAACCTCAAATCATTTAGAGGCCAGGAGCTGTTACCCTACTTCTAAATTCCCGAGTCAAAATAATTTAGACAGAAGCTGAAAACACGCATACAAATAATAAAAATATTAACAGACATCCAGAACTGGAAGAAAATACAAGAGAATGGAAAGCTGTGAACCTTACAGCTTGAAGGTGAACACCTTACGTTGCTTCGGGATGAGGTATGACACACTGAGGGAAACCGGGATGATTAACCCCCCCCTCTCCCTCCTGCACGAGTTTCTATACACCTGCGGTCTCCTGTTCACCTAGCGGTAAGTAGGTATCTGGGTATTAGTAGACTGTCGTGGGTCGCATCCTAGGGGACAAGATTAACCTATAAGTTGCCTGAAGTGCTCTGCATAACCAGGGACTTCCTATATAGTATGTCAGTGATGTCATCTATGTCGTAAAGGATGTATTATGTGCTTGTAAAAATAAAAGTTATTATTATTATTAATAGTGGTAGTAGGGTGAGTAGTAGTAGTAGTAGTAGGGATAGTAATAGTAGAAGTAGCAGTAGTAGTAATAGCAGTAAGGGCTGTGAGTAAGTGGTATGAGCCAGGTGAGGCGGTTATGGACACCTTACGCAGCTTCAGAGGAAGGTACGAAACAACCACACCACTCAACGGAAGACTAAGATGCGGGGCCAGGAGCTTGAATTCTACGTCAGCTGGTACCCTCCTTTAAAACATTACTCTAAAGGTACATCCTACTCACACCTCTCTATGTCAGATACAATATACAGTGAATGCAGATAAATGGTTCAGGAAATCGACAAGTTGGTCAATTGGACACATGTGCAACATTTGGGTATCTTTATTGAGGAAACGTTTCGCCACACAGTGGCTTCATCAGTCCAATACAAAAAAGAATGGTGAAGATCTGAAGGAGTTTGAGGTAATTAGTCCCACAATCTTTTCAAGACTGGTGGCTGATTACATCGACTCTAGGCTGAGGGACTGATTACCTCAAAACTCCTTCTGATCTTCACCACTCTTGTCTTGTATTGGACTGCTGAAGCCACTGTGTGGCGAAACGTTTCCTCAATAAAATACCCAAGTGCTTCACATGTGTCTAATTTATCACAAAATACAGCATTTGAAGACCCTCAAACAAACGTGAAATTACAGAGAAATATCACCATTTTTTTATTTCATATAAAATATTTACATTTCACTCAAAATTTTCTCTTAAAAGTGCAGTTTAGAGAGCAAGTCTGACTTAAAATTATGATAATTTACGTTCGTTTTGACACTCGTTTTCCTGATTAATTTACTATGCCATGTAAATTACGGCAAAAAGCATGAGTTATTCATTTCTTTTAATATATTACTTAAATTTATCCTAAATTATCCAAAAATATTTTAAAGTTAATCGCTAATAATTTAACACATTCAACACGAGTTTAACCTCGGAGGAGAAAAGGCAGCAGCTTAGACAGTTGAAAACAAGATGATCTTAATGTACAGCAGGAGGACGGGAGTTAGTGTTGGCACTGTATCTGTTCCTTGTGGCACTTTAGCCGGTGTTTGCTTCCTTGGTGCCACTCATAACGTGTTCCCTAAGGTTTATTTTCACCGTGATAGTGGCCCTTTGGAAAACTCTCCAACTGTTTCTCTTACGAGAGAAAAAGTCAAAGTCAGATTTCATATCTCTAGTATTATGTGTTAGATGGACTCTCAAGATTACTCAAGACTTCTCGTTAGATGATATTCGTGATAACTCGTCAGATAACAGCTTAAGAGGTCTAGTTTTATTATTTTAGGGTATACAATACCGACCTGTAGATAAGTAAGACACATACTGAACATATCTTATTCATCTACCAAGAAGACTGGTGTACCAACCTCGGCAACCATGACAACATACCCGTATCATACCTGTAATATAATACCAACAGGTAGATGACTATGATACATGCACAACAGTGAAACTTTCGCCTGCTGAGCGGCTTCCTCAGTCGTGTATCGATGCAATTATGGAACTGGAAAGAGGGAAAGAAGCGGAGAGGCAATTTTCAGGTAGACAGTCCTTCGGCCTCGAGGGCAGGTAGTCAGTCACTCAGCCTCAAGCAGAAGCATAAAGACTTGTATACCAGAAGCGAGGTGCAGCAGCTGGAGATGGCGTCACAGGTGGGCGGGGGCCCATCATTAGGGAACGAAAGATCATACCCAACAATTCCTTAGCAACAGAGTTGGAAGATACAGTCTGTACCAAGATACCCATGGTGATGCTGTCTCGCACGTGTATCACATAAATAAAGGTATACAGTACCAATAAGTTGATGAATGGGACACACGGGCAACACTTTGGTGTCTTCCACTTTCTCCACCTCTACGACCACCACCGCACTCGACAGAAGACACGCTTCCGAGCTGGCAAAACCTCCCGGCAATAAAGATATCTCGGAACATCTAACGTTCAAGGAACACATTGATGTTATCATTGCAACTGCAAGAAAAATAATGATAGGCTGGATAACAAGAACCTTCAAAACAAGATATGTCCAAGCCAACGATGATGCTCTTCGGGTCACCCGTTCTCCCGAGGTCTTTCTCATCCGAGACAAGAGCGAGCAGAGGCTAGCGTTATTAAGTAATAATGACATATCTTTAGTGAGAAGTCATCTATGATACTTATCTTATGTTATCGTAAATATAAATATATTAAAATTATTATATATATATATATATATATATATATATATATATATATATATATATATATATATATATATATATATATATATATATATATATATATATATATATATATATATATATATATATATATATATAATTTACCTCGGCAAAAATACCAAAAAAATACTTTGCAACTGCAGTATTTTTCAGCATGATTAATCTGGTAATGAGAGAAGAGCCGCAAATTATCCTCTTACGAGTAAACAAATATAATTCCTGGAGATACCAAGAGAATTTTTATCCCTTAACGTTATAGGAAAAAATGATTGGAAATACAAGCGGAAACGAAATATTCATTTTTTGTCTCTCTTTAAAGATTATAAGTTTTGTGAGCATATGAAGAATTTCGTGTTTCTAGACCCAAATTTCGTGTTTTCTGAACACAGTTGTTTGTTTACCTTGAAAGACAAGAGATTGTTTGTTCTGTCATTGTTTGTTCTGTCAAAGTTAGGTTTAGGGTTCCTAACTTAATTTGCAAGATAAGAGCTGTTACCTACTTTAGCTCATTTGAAAGACCTTGTATTGTTATGAGACGTACACGTAGTGAACAGCATGAAGTTGGAGCCATCTGATTTCATTTGGTCAACTGGCTTTCTCTCTCTCTCTCTTTCTCTCTCTCTCTCTCTCTCTCTCTCTCTCTCTCTCTCTCTCTCTCTCTCTCTCTCTCTCTCTCTCTCTCTCTCTCTCTCTCTCTCTCTCTCTCTCTCTCTCTCTCACACACACACACACACACACACACACGCTTATCCCCACTAACAGCTGGAGTCATTTAAAATAAGTCCCTTAATAGAGTGGATATTTTTAAAGTAATTTTTCGAGTGCTGATGAAATGTTTTGTAATAGAATTTGGTGCTGGGCACCGTGTGTGTGTGTGTGTGTGTGTGTGTGTGTGTGTGTGTGTGTGTGTGTGTGTGTGTGTGTGTGTGTGTGTGTGTGTGTGTGTGTGTGTGTGTGTGTGTGTGTGTGTGTGTGTGTGTGTGTGTGTGTGTGTGTGTGTGTATGTGTGTGTGTGTGTGTGTTGTGTGTGTGTGTGTGTGTGTGTGTGTGTGTGTGTGTGTGTGTGTGTGTGTGTGTGTGTGTGTGTGTGTGTGTGTGTGTGTGTGTGTGTGTGTGTGTGTGTGTACTCACCTATTTGTACTCACCTATTTGTGGTTGCAGGGGTCGAGTCACAGCTCCTGGCCCCGCCTCTTCGCTGATTGCTACTAGGTCCTCTCTCTCCCTGCCCCATGAGCTCTATCATACCTCGCCTTAAAACTATGTATGGTTCCTGCCTCCACCACATCACTTTCTAGGCTATTCCATGGCCTGACTACTCTATGACTGAAGAAATACTTCCTAACATCCCTTTGATTCATCTGAGTCTTCAACTTCCAATTGTGACCTCTTGTGTCTGTGTCCCATCTCTGGAACATCCCATCTTTGTGTATGTGTGTATGTGTACTCACCTAGTTGTACTCACCTAGTTGCGGGGGTCGAGTCCGAGCTCCTGGCCCCCGCCTCTTCACTGATCGCTACTAGGTCACTCTCCCTGAGCCGTGAGCTTTATCATACCTCTGCTTAAAGCTATGTATGGATCCTGCCTCCACTACATCGCTTCCCAAACTATTCCACTTACTGACTACTCTGTGGCTGAAGAAATACTTCCTAACATCCCTGTGATTCATCTGTGTCTTCAGCTTCCAACTGTGTCCCCTTGTTACTGTGTCCAATCTCTGGAACATCCTGTCTTTGTCCACCTTGTCAATTCCTCTCAGTATTTTGTATGTCGTTATCATGTCCCCCCTATCTCTCCTGTCCTCCAGTGTCGTCAGGTTGATTTCCCTTAACCTCTCCTCGTAGGACATACCTCTTAGCTCTGGGACTAGTCTTGTTGCAAACCTTTGCACTTTCTCTAGTTTCTTCACGTGCTTGTCTAGGTGTGGGTTCCAAACTGGTGCCGCATACTCCAATATGGGCCTAACGTACACGGTGTACAGGGTCCTGAATGATTCCTTATTAAGATGTCGGAATGCTGTTCTGAGGTTTGCTAGGCGCCCATATGCTGCAGCAGTTATTTGGTTGATGTGCGCTTCAGGAGATGTGCCTGGTGTTATACTCACCCCAAGATCTTTTTCCTTGAGTGAGGTTTGTAGTCTCTGACCCCCTAGACTGTACTCCGTCTGCGGCCTTCTTTGCCCTTCCCCAATCTTCATGACTTTGCACTTGGTGGGATTGAACTCCAGGAGCCAATTGCTGGACCAGGTCTGCAGCCTGTCCAGATCCCTTTGTAGTTCTGCCTGGTCTTCGATCGAGTGAATTCTTCTCATCAACTTCACGTCATCTGCAAACAGGGACACCTCAGAGTCTATTCCTTCCGTCATGTCGTTCACAAATACAAGAAACTGGTGTGCCCCACCTCTCCGTCTTTCTGGAGTCCCTTCTGTCTCCTTTGTGTGTGTGTGTGTGTGTGTGTGTGTGTGAGAGAGAGAGAGAGAGAGAGAGAGAGAGAGAGAGAGAGAGTTGCAACTTTGCTACCAAAATGCAAGTTCCTGATCCAGCAAGGGACCCTCCTTGGCTAGCTGCAAGAACTGTGTCAAAACTGTCAGTGGTGACAATAAGGCAGGAGGAGGTGCATTTCCTTCTTAAATCACTTGACCAAGAAAAAGCTGTGGGCCCAGACAAGTTGAGCCCAAGACTGTTGAGAAGATGTGCAGACCAGCTAGCAGCACCTCTAACTCGCATCTTTCAGCACTGCCTAGTACAGTGTAAATGGCCCTCTCCATGGAAAGAGGCAAATGTAGTCCCTGTTCACAAAAAGAAGAGCAGAGCAGAAATCAGCAACTATTGACCAGTGTCACTCCTGTCAATCACTGGTAAGATCCTTGAGACAATAATCTCAAGACAAATGACAGATTTTTTTGACTACCACTCACTACTTTGTGATCGTCAATATGGCTTCAGGAAAGGTTACTCTGCTGCTGATCTGTTGTTAAACCTCTCCACTAAGTGGCACCAGTCACTGGATGAATCCAAAGTCAGCTGTGTGGTAGCACTGGACATTGCTGGCGCTTTCGACCGGGTGTGGCACCAGGGCCTCTTAGCAAAACTTCAAGCACTGGGAATTGCAGGCTCTACGCTATGTCTCCTCAGTGATTACCTTCATGGTACATCTCTAAGTGTAGTCCTCAATGGAACGGAATCAGCAAGGCATCCTATTGGGGCAAGCGTTCCACAAGGAAGCGTGCTGGGTCCATTGTTATGGAATGTCTACTTCAACGACCTTCTTCATCTCATCCCAGAATCACATGCATATGCAGACGACTGTACACTGACATTCACTTATCCAAGAGAAGAAATGCCAGCTGCTCTAAGCTACATCAATCACCAGCTGAGAGCTATATCACCTGGGGGAAATAGATGGCAAGTAACATTTGCACCCTGAGAAAAACGCAAAATGATGATCGTCTCTAGGCACCATGATGGTAATGCTGGTGCAGTAGTAAGGATGAATGGGAGGATGTTGGCACCTGGAGAAGAAGTTGATATCCTTGGGGTGAAATTTGACTCCAAACTAACCATGAAGAACCATGTTGTAAATCTTGCAAACAAGGCAGCCAGGAAGCTTACAGCACTTCGCCGTATCTCGCATCTGCTTGACAGTAGGGGTTGCAAGATCCTGTACGAGGCACAAGTACGCTCACACCTTGAGTATGCTCCACTTTCTTGGTTTGCCTGCCCCCCCCCTCTCATCTGCGACTGCTTGACAGAGTAGAGAACAGAGCAAGACGTCTCATCTCTCGCCTGGACCCATCCTGGATAGATCTGTCATTTCAGCAGAGCCTTCAACATAGGCGGGATGTGGGTGGCCTTACTGTTACGTACAAGGCCAATATTGTCAAAATACCACACTTGGATCCACTTCGAGGACAGCGTGA
>NC_091339.1:16210007-16242507 GCF_038502225.1 Cherax quadricarinatus | reverse complement strand
AGATTACAAAGGAATATGTGAAAAGCCTGATACCTGACATCTGTTAAGTATTATCCAAGCGTTTGAGTCAAGGACAGAAAAACAGGAAGCCCTCTCCCCAACCTTGACTCCTATGGAAACGTGGCATAGAATTTACCAGAGATGGAACTGGATAGAAGACGTAGGCTACCTCTTCTAAGCCAGATCTGCTACCATATAATGTTTCCTGTGTTGCTCCATTGTCAACTTATTACCCTCGTTCAACTGCTGAACAAACATCAGGAAGCTGCTGACTTTAGGTTGCCCCGCCTATTAAGTTCATGTGACAGTCTACGTAGGGTTTAATGTGAGTGATGCAGCGAGTGTACTAGGCAACATCTCGCTCCTGTCTTCCCTCACCATAAATTGTACCGTACTGCTCAGTATTATCATGTTTTTCTGACATAAAGTGCAATTTGGGCTGACCCAGTAAACTTTACTAATAGATTTATCCTGAGCATGTTGTCCTGAAAAATCTGGAAAATCCTCTCACTAGGGCATGATATATCTAGTTCTATTCTGTATTTGTTGCAAAGTGCTTGTTCAGCTGGCTCTTCGATGACTGTATTGATTTTGCGCTTACAGCATAAGCTGGTAGTTTATTCAGCTTCTCCAAATATTTTATGTCATGGCTGCTAATTTGATTAATACTTAGTTTGTCGGTGTCAGACTCTGAAAACAAATTTTTGAGTCCTGTGGACGTTGGTATCATGTTCAGCTGCATATACGATCCCAGAGGTTGTGTTGATTATAGACGCCATTTTCCTGATGCTGCTTTTTCCTCCGTAATTGTTAGTTTAATGTCCTTTGTCTGCTTTTACCAATTTTTCCCAGAGTAAGTGAATAATCTTGGATTACGTTTGACGTTTTGAGTAAGTAGTCTTTCAAATTCTTGTTTAGCATATCTGATCTTTTTCTCGTTTTTGTCTTTCCATCAGCGTGAGGATAGTATCGTCTTCGAGGTTACCAGTCAGTTTAAATTTCTTATTATACTTTACGTTTTTTTGTCTCTTATCTCAACGAGTTGTGTCATCATCCATTGTGGCTATCTTTTATCTTTTACACCTGCTCCACATTTCCCATACATTATCTGTATTTAGCAGTTCAGTCTAGTTAACGTTACTGATATCTCTCGGAGCATATTATCAAAATTAGCTCCTCTGATAGTGATTGTTATATTGCATGTCAGAGCTCGGGATTGTTTTCAAACAAATGATGTGATCACTGCTTCCTAGTCTCTCTCCTGCCTCGCATGATTGTGTAAGGTCGATGGTTAGAACGAGATCCAGAATATTGTTACCCCAGGTAGCCAAAGGGACAGATTGAGTGAGGACATTGTCTTCATTGATATTACCGAGACTGGCGACCTCCTGGTTCCTTGATGGAGTTCTCCAGCTTACGTTATAGGCATGTTAAAGTCACTAACCAATATTGCCTCTTTGTACAAATTGCCTTAATTTCGTCATGATGACCCTGATTTTCTGTGAGGAAACGATTCAATACATCGAATATAAATTTGAAGTTCTATTAACGTGAATGTTTACGTACGAAGAGTCGCATCCCACCACATGAGGCTTTTAGAATCACCGTCACACCAACTTTTATTTTTACGAGTGTAAACCATTTTAAAAATATTGTATCAAGTCAGAGCAATTTCTGCTGGTTTTTTTTTATCTCTATCCAAGATTCACTTAGAGAAATAACGTCTGGATTTACCGGTGCAGCGTATGTGCATAATTTGCCGTTTTTGTTGCAAATACTGAAAGAGGGTGTTGCAAGGGAGGGATTAGAGGTGAGGAGAAGGGAAGGAGGGAGGGGTGTGGAAAGATAGAAGCGATAAATGGAGAGGCAAAGGAAGAAATTGAAGCAATAGTTGAAGGGAGAGAGCTAGAGAATGAGAGAGAGAGACCGAGAGGACATTGTGGTAGAAATGAGATAGAAGGGTAAAGAAAGGGTGTGGTTAAGAGCCTCTCTCTCTCTCTCTCTCTCTCTCTCTCTCTCTCTCTCTCTCTCTTTCACTCTCTCTCTCTCTCTCTCTCTCTCTCTCTCTCTCTCTCTCTCTCTCTCTCTCTCTCTCTCTCTCTCTCTCTCTCTCTCTCTCTCTCTCTCTCTCTCTCTCTCTCTCTCTCTCTCTCTCTCTCTCTCTCTCTCCCTCTCTCTCTCTCTCTCTTTCACTCTCTCTGAATACTGGATATAGGATCGAGTCTCGACCATTCCTTACTCTAAGGTTTAATATATTAAATAATAATAATAATATGACCGTTATTATTATTATGTGTACTATTATTGAGTAATACTACTACTACTACTACTACTACTACTACTACTACTACTACTACTAATAATAATAATAATAATAATAATAATAATAATAATAATAATAATAATAATAATAATAATAATCACGTCAAAAGACTATCATAATATTTTCAACAATTTCTATGACCTAACTGGAATATCAGCAACACTTAAGTAGTAAACTATGTGTACTAGTCAAGACAAGGAGTGCTTGAGGCTCGGAAAACCTTCCACTTATCGCCGGATTGACGCACAACCATCACTCGAAGTGCTTGTGTTGTCTGTTACGTAGTGTTTTAACCCGCTTAACTTTCTGACTTAAGCTTTCACTTAGCTTTCACTCTGCTTTTTCTCAACTTTCATTCTGCTTTCATTTAGTTTTTACTCTGCTTTTACTTTGCTTTCGCTCTGCTTTCACTCAACTTTTACTCTGCTTTTACTCTGTTTTTCCGGTACTTTTGTTTTATTTGGGTTCTCCAGGGAGTTTTAGTCACTCTCCATATTTGCTAATGCTTTTTTGTAGTGTTCCCTTAAAATTACTTTAACTTTCTTTTATCATGCTATTTTTGCATTCTTCTCTAAGATTTTTTTCAATTTCTTTAAGATTATTTTTGTATTCTCCCCAAAATTTGTTCACTTTTTTCTAAAATTACTTCTCTCAAGATTACTTTCATGTTAATCTCTGGGATTTCTTTCATGGTCTTTACTAAGATTACGTTCGCGATCTTCTCCAAGATTACGTTCGCGATCTTCTCCAAGATTGCTTTCGCGATCTTTTCCCTTATTTTCCTAGATATAGAATCTAAATTTCAAAAGATATTATAAGAAAAAATCTTATTGTTCCTGCTCGCTGTTCTTGCTGATATTGTCAGTGTTGTTGCTTCTGCTGCTGTTGTTGTGGCTGGTGCTGTTGATTTTGCTGCTGTTGCTGCTGTTGTTGCTGTTGTTGTTAATGCTGCTGCTGCTGTTGTTGCTGCTGTTGTTAATGCTGCTGCTGTTGTTGCTGCTGTTGTTAATGCTGCTGCTGTTGTTAATGCTGCTGCTGTTGTTGCTACTGCTGTAACTGATGCTGATACTGCTACAGTTGTTGCTGTAATTGATGATGCTACTGCTGTAGTTGTTGCTGTAATTGATGTTACCAGCGCTGTAATTATGCTGCTACTGCTGTAACTGATATTGCTACTGCTGTAACTGATATTGCTACTGCTGCAGTTGTTGTAACTGATGTTGCTACTGCTGCAGTTGTTGCTGTAATTGATGTTACCAGTGCTGTAATAATTCTGCTACTGCTGTAACTGATGCTGCTAGTGCTGTTACTGATGCTGCTACTGCTGCAGATGCTTTTGTAATTGATGCTGCTGTAACTGTAACTGATGTCTTATTATTACTGTTATTAATCTTCACAAAATAATTTATAGGAAAAATTTAAGATTTGATTAAGCTCAGACTAAGTTTAGGTTAGAATAATACAGAGTGGAAAGAAGAAACTCTTAGGAAAACCTGACATGTACAATAGTTTTCAGCTAATGTAACAGCATAGTCTTCAGAAATATATTCGTAAAAATATCGAGTGTAGGTAAAATATCTTGGGCTTCCGTCCATAGAATGGATACGAGGTGCAAAATAAACTAGCCAGTTCGGTGGCAAAAATCTAAAATCTAAATCTGCGTATACTATTAAAAACTATATCTGATTTGTATTAATGAGCAGCTTAGGTAATTTTCTCTCTGTTTTACTTTATATTTCAAGATTTAGTTAGGATCGGAAATTGTTTTACTCTCTCTTCCCTTCGTTTATTTACTGTCATTGTAAATGTGGTAACTTAAGCAATGTAAGTATAATTCGATAGTTACTCTGTACTATATTTAATATTACTCTAATTTGTACAGTTTGTATGGCATTCCTCCCCTTGTTCTACCACTCCCGTCCCATGCTTCCGTCTCCTATATACTCTGTCTCCCTTCACTTCGCGTTTCTCTGTCACTAGCTAATACTTCAAGTCATACCGAAACGTGGTCATAAGTTTTATATATATATATATATATATATATATATATATATATATATATATATATATATATATATATATATATATATATATATATATATATATATATATATATATATATATATATATATATATATATATATATATATATATATATATATATATATATATATATATATATATATATATATATATGCAAGGAAAATTCTATTCAGGTGACTAAATGTTGTATTGAAACTATTGAAATAATATTAGCTCGGTTAAAAATATACGACCTGCGTAAGTAATTTAATACACTCGTGAAATGAGAAACTCTACAGGATATACACACACAGTGTGTTTCATGTATTATTTGTATATATACTGAGAGATGTATATAAACATCAAGATGTATATATCTCTTAATATGTGTTGATCAGAGGATATACACCGAGATAGGTATGTTTATCTCTCAATGCATATGAAAGGTGTGTGTATATCTCCCAGTGTATATGTGTGTATATCTCCCAGTGTATATGTGTGTATATCTATCAGTGTATATGTGTGTATATCTCCCAGGGTATATGTGTGAATACCTCCCAGTGTATATGTGTGTATATCTCTCAGTGTATATGTCTGTATATCTCCCAGTGTATATGTCTGTATATCTCCCAGTGTATATGTGTGTATACCTCCCAGTGTATATGTCTGTATCTCTACCAGTGTATATGTGTGTATACCTCCCAGTGTATATGTCTGTATCTCTACCAGTGTATATGTGTGTATATCTCCCAGTGTATATGTGTGTATATCTCCCAGTGTACATGTGTATATATCTCCCAGTGTATATGTGTGTATATCTCCCAGTGTATATGTGTGAATACATCCCAGTGTATATGTGTGTATATCTCCCAGTGTATATGTCTGTATATCTCCCAGTGTATATGAGTATATATCTCCCAGCATATATGTGTGTATATCTCCCAGTGTATACGCACCGAAAAGCGTGTGTCGCGCAGTTCATATATACAGAGAGAGAGAGAGAGAGAGAGAGAGAGAGAGAGAGAGAGAGAGAGAGAGAGAGAGAGAGAGAGAGTACACCTGACCGGAGTTGAACAAGTGATGTACAGCCTTTACGACCCTCGTTCTGACGATTGGATATCAACCCAACAAACACACCAGCCAGTGAAGAACATAGTCAAAGTTGATCCATCAAAATCTCCCATTCGCAGCAACTGCTTTTAAATCCGCATAAAAATTAAAAAAAAAAAAGAAGGGGGGGGGAGTTTGTGATAATAGGGAAAAACTTCCATGTGCTCAATACACTCAAAAAAATAAAAGGTAAATGTAACAGAATTTCCATTAAAATTCTAGGTGTGATTTTTTTACGAAAAATTATTTTGACTTACATGCAATTAACTGCATTTTGAGGGCACGCTGAGGTTAATTGGGTTTCAAGCCTATCGACTACAATAGTGGCGTTATGTTTCACGAGAAATATTTGCCATTTGTCAAGAATATTTTCAATTCATCACTGTATATATACAGAAAGTTACACACCTCTCGTGTTTGGAATAATAATAATAATAATAATAATAATAATAATAATAATAATAATAATAATAATAATAATAATAATAATAATAATAATAATAATAACAGTGATAATAATGATAATAATAATAATAATAATAATAATAATAATAATAATAATAATAATAATAATAATAATAATAATAATAATAATAATAATAATAATAATAATAATAACAATAATAATAATAATAATAATAATAATAATAATAATAAGAAGAAGAAGAAGAAGAAGAAGAAGAAGAAGAAGAAGAAGAAGAAGAAGAAGAAGAAGAAGAAGAAGAAGAAGAAGAAGAAGAAGAAGAAGAAGAAGAAGAAGAAGAAGAAGAAGAAGAAGAAGAAGAAGAAGAAGAAGAAGAAGAAGAAGAAGAAGAAGAAGAAGAAGAAGAAGACGAAGAAAAAGAAAAAGAAGAAGAAGAATTATAATGATAACCTATAATAATAATAATAATAACAATAAAATAGTAAAATAACAAAATTAATAATAATAATAATAATAATAATAATAATAATAATAATAATAATAATAATAATAATAATAATAATAATAATAATAATAATAATAATATTGATTGACTCACCTATGTTGAAAATAGTTCATCTTTACTGGTAAATTTAATACTTTCACTGAATTCACTTAAGTGAAATCTCACGTAAGTGAATTCAGCAGGAAGTGTAGTGAGACACTTCTCATATTAGGACTTGAGAAAGAGCCATTTTCTTTTCTTATTTCTAGTTGTGTGGTGATACTTAAGTTGACGTGGTATAATTTTATTTTTTTCAACTGGCTGGGGCACTAGAAGGCAACGGAAGGATTCATTGACAGCGGGTCGACTGAACGAGTCAGAGGGTCGACTGAACTGGTCAGCGGGTCGACTGAACGGGTCAGAGGGTGACTTAGAAGAGAAGCGCCAGGCAGACTGAACATATGTAAGTTATGATGCGAGTGAGAAGGAGCGGAATATGCGAGAGAGAGAGAGAGAGAGAGAGAGAGAGAGAGAGAGAGAGAGAGAGAGAGAGAGAATTAGTTATCAGTTACTTCATAAAATTAATAATTAAGAGGAAGGGAGAGAGGTTTGAAGGACAGGAAGAAATGGTGAAAAATTAGAGTGAGGGCTAATTTAGGGAAATAGAAGGTCGTAAAATGGTAGATGGGGGAATAAAATGGATGAGAAACAGAGACAGAGAAAGAGGGATGTAGAAAACACACACATACACACACACACACACACACACACACACACACACACACACACACACACACACACACACACACACACACACACACACACACACACACAAACACACACACACACACACACACACACACACACACACACACACACACACACACACACACACACGGTTCCTGCCTGAGGCAGGAGCCATACATAGCTTCAGGATGAGGTATGATAAAGCTCATGGAGCAGGGAGAGAGAGGACCTAGACTCAGTGAACAGCCGGGGCAAGGAGCGGAGTCTCTACCCCTGCAACCACAATTAGATGAGTACAATTAGGTGAGTACACACACACACACACACACACACACACACACACACACACACACACACACACACACACACACACACACACAGAGGCAAGATCATTATCGATAAGTGCCTATGGCAACTTTTAACTAAATCATATACACAGCATGGGAAACGAAGTGCCTCTCTAGAAGTACCTTTGACAACTGATCACTGACAGAGAGAAAGAGAGAGAGAGAGAGAGAGAGAGAGAGAGAGAGAGAGAGAGAGAGAGAGAGAGAGAGAGAGAGAGAGAGAGAGAGAGAGAGAGAGAGAGAGAGAGAGAGAGAGAGAGAGAGAGAGAGCAAACTACATAATAACATCCACGGGCACAATGGCTGTATTGACCCAGGGAAACGCCATAAAGAATTCAGATACCCAGGGAAGAGAATATGTCCCTCATCATTATCCTGCCCGGCCCATTTATCCGTATCTGGCCCTAACATTTATCCTGCTTAGAGAGCCATTTGTTTAGGTATTTATCCATGTTTTGGTTAGTCATTCATTACGCTATGCAAGCAATTTTGCCTAATTGGCTAGTCATTTATCCTATTTGGCTAGTTATTTTTTCTCGATTGCCATTTATCCTTGCCTTGGCAAACCATTCATCCATGTATTAGTCAAGAATTTGTGAATACCTTGACCAGGCCTTTAATCTAGTCTTCAAGAATCTTTTGTCATTATTTTGACCAGATTTTTATCCATATATATATATATATATATATATATATATATATATATATATATATATATATATATATATATATATATATATATATATATATATATATATATATATATATATATATATATATATATATATATATATATATATACATATATATATATATATATATATATATATATATATATATATATATATATATATATATATATATATATATATATATATATATATATATATACATATATATATATATAAGGCAGAATAACCGAAAAAGAAGAAAAAGCCTTCATCATCACTCCAGCGAGGGAGGGTCCGGGAGCCCGCTATTGCACACAGAGAGGGGGTAAATATATCGTAATATATATTTAGTATTTCCTACAACTGTGCATATTAGCTTCATTAGTACATACAGTATTTCCCAGCATATAAGGCGCACTTTTTTCTCCCACAAAAGCCTCTTAGAACCCCCCCCCCAGACCTTAGATGCTCACGGTCAAGAGTGACGCTTTAGCAGTTGTTTACTAACGGTATATGAAAAACAGAACGGGATCAGGAACTTAACCTTGTGGATATCCACTTTATTACATATCTCCATATTTTTTACCATCATTTCCTTCCTTGTGATTCTCTGTTAATCATGTATTCTTTCATGCACTGAATTTCTCTAAGAGTCTCTCATGCATAGTTTCAGCTTGTGAAAATGCCACCTCTGTAATGACCTTGTCAGAGGCTCTCTGGAAGTCCACGAATATGCAACCTCCCCCCTCCCCAATCCTCGCCATTCCTGCCTAATGCCAGTTTCACGAAATTTATTTAGGTCAGTCAGGGTTTATTGTTTCAAAATCCGTTCTTTGTTATGACAGTCCATTACTCGTATGTGTGTATAATTTATGTATGTATCTATCTGTGCATGTATATATGTAAATGTGCGTGTGCGTGTTAGATGTGTATGTGTGTGTGTGTGTGTGTGTGTGTGTGTGTGTGTGTTTGTGTGTGTGTGTGTGTGTGTGTATGTCTGTCAATCTGTCTGTCTGTTTGTACAAACACACCTCACCATCTGTTAATTTAATTAAAGATAAAATACTCTATCAACTCAAAACACATCAAAGAAAATCATAACTAACATTTCAATTACTCGAGAAACTTGCGTCTTGGAGGTCGTTCTCAGTAAAGTCGTAATTAAATTCCATTTGCTGATAATGACCAGAGTTGACAAAGTTGTGGCGACAATAACACCTGCAACTTTGTCCAATTAAAAGCATGAAATTATCCGGCAGACTCTGGTTGACGGTCCAGGGCAACCAGCATCCCCTGATCATCCCTCTGACGGTCCAGGGCAACCAGCATCCCCTGATCATCCCTCTGACGGTCCAGGGCAACCAGCATCCCCTGATCATCCCACTGACGGTCCAGGGCAACCAGCATCCCCTGATCATCCCTCTGACGGTCCAGGGCAACCAGCATCCCCTGATCATCCCACTGACGGTCCAGGGCAACCAGCATCCCCTGATCATCCCACTGACGGTCCAGGGCAACCAGCATCCACTGATCATCCCACTGACGGTCCAGGGCAACCAGCATCCCCTGATCATCCCACTGACGGTCCAGGGCAACCAGCATCCACTGATCATCCCACTGACGGTCCAGGGCAACCAGCATCCCCTGATCATCCCACTGACGGTCCAGGGCAACCAGCATCCCCTGATCATCCCACTGACGGTCCAGGGCAACCAGCATCCCCTGATCATCCCACTGACGGTCCAGGGCAACCAGCATCCCCTGATCATCCCACTGACGGTCCAGGGCAACCAGCATCCCCTGATCATCCCACTGACGGTCCAGGGCAACCAGCATCCACTGATCATCCCACTGTCGTTTTCCTTCCTTGATGGTGGTTGGAGAGATGGTGGTGGGTTATTGCGATGGTGGTTGTGATTGTGATGGAGGACGTGGTGGTGGTGGTGGTGGTGATGATGGTAGTAGTGATGTAGGCGGTTAGTGACCATGGTAGTAATGTTAATAATGGTACCTATGGTTGATAGTGGCGTTAGTTGTTTGTGTATGTATCTAAGTGTGTGTGTATGTGTGTGTGTGTGTGTGTGTGTGTGTGTGTGTGTGTGTGTGTGTGTGTGTGTGTGTGTGTGTGTGTGTGTGTGTGTGTGTGTGTGTGTGAGTGTGTGTGTGTTTTCTTCTGTCCAAAATTATTATAATTTCAGGCTTTATTTTCTTATACTGGAGCCGTAAATATTGGAAAAAATTATGACAAACTTTTTTAACTACCGAATTTCATTTAAATAAGAGTAGTTATAATAGTAACAATAATAATAATAACAATAATAATAATAATAATAATAATAATAATAATAATAATAATAATAATAATAATAATAATAATAATAATAATAATGATAATAATAATAATAATAATAATAATAATAATAATAATAATAATAATAATAATAATAATAATAATAATTAATAATAATCTTAAAAATCTAAATTATAAAAAAATATTGACTATTACCCTTTCAGAATAATCCCTGTATTCACAAAGGCAAAAATTAAGCTGCTTTAATATCATAACAAAAGCTCTCACATCAGCTGAAAAGCTTAACCTTAATCAGATGCAAAACACTAGTGCTTAAATTCTCGCCCAGGAGCGAAATGTTGTCTTTTGTTGTTCCTGTGACTTGCAACAACACTCGCATAATGCTGCATTCTGTAATTGTTTTAGGTTGCAGCACTAACAGCATCACGTTTCGTTATTGTTCATACACACACACACACACACACACACACACATACACACACACACACACACACACACATACACACACATACACACACACACATTATATATATACATATATATATATATATATATATATATATATATATATATATATATATATATATATATATATATATATATATATATATATATATATATATATGCAATAAGATCACAGTAAACAGGTGATTTCAAAATATGCAAAACAACCACTCTGAAAGAATAGAGAAATTCCAAGCGCTTTCGTGACTACTCACATTATCAAGGAACTATGAAAGTGAAGCATCCAAGGAAGCTATATAAGGGGTCGGCCAGCACCTCACTATCAGATCCCACAACGGTTAAACACGTGACGCGCGGCGAGCCAACTTGGATAGGTCCTTTGCAAAACTCACCCCCAAGCTATTTATTTGTCCAGTGTATTATTAAATTCTACCCAAATTCTATTAATTATAAATGGATCTAATTTATATAAACCAAAGGAAATATTCATATTATTGTCAAAACTGCTTTTTATGAAACAAGATTCAATTATATTCCTGTCGACCATGGACTTGCTTGATACTACTTTCTCAACTTTTTGAAAATCAATTGGATGGTTAAAATCTCTTACATGAATAAATAGAGCATTGGAATCTTGTCCAGTTCTAATGCTATATTTATGTTGTTTTAATCTTAGTTCGAGATTTTTACAAGTTTGACCGTAATAAACTTTATCGCAAATTTTACAAGGAATCTTATAGACACATCCATCAGCATTTTGGGGGGAATTCTTAATCAAAAGTTTTTTTACTGTATCAAGATTTTTGAATACAACTTCAGTATTAAAAGTCTTAAGAAGAGAAGGCATATCAACCAAGTTTTCATGGTAAGGGAGAACCAACATATTTTTAGTTGAATAAGGCTGGTTGCCCTTTTTTGGATTATAAAAAGTGTTCCTAGCAACTTTAAAAGATTTATCAATTACATTTCTTGGGTATTTTAAGTCATTACCTATTTCATAAATTTTGGATATTTCCTCATCTATGAACTCAGGACTACAAATTCGTAAAGCTCTCAAAAACATTGATGAGAAAACAGACAGTTTGACTCTATCTTGATGCGAGGAATAATAACTGTTCCTATGTCCACTATTATTCCTCGCATCAAGATAGAGTCAAACTGTCTGTTTTCTCATCAATGTTTTTGAGAGCTTTACGAATTTGTAGTCCTGAGTTCATAGATGAGGAAATATCCAAAATTTATGAAATAGGTAATGACTTAAAATACCCAAGAAATGTAATTGATAAATCTTTTAAAGTTGCTAGGAACACTTTTTATAATCCAAAAAAGGGCAACCAGCCTTATTCAACTAAAAATATGTTGGTTCTCCCTTACCATGAAAACTTGGTTGATATGCCTTCTCTTCTTAAGACTTTTAATATTAAAGTTGTATTCAAATATCTTGATACAGTAAAAAAACTTTTGATTAAGAATTCCCCCCAAAATGCTGATGGATGTGTCTATAAGATTCCTTGTAAAATTTGCGATAAAGTTTATTACGGTCAAACTGGTAAAATCTCGAACTAAGATTAAAACAACATAAATATAGCATTAGAACTGGACAAGATTCCAATGCTCTATTTATTCATGTAAGAGATTTTGACCATCCAATTGATTTTCAAAAAGTTGAGAAAGTAGTATCAAGCAAGTCCATGGTCGACAGGAATATAATTGAATCTTGTTTCATAAAAAGCAGTTTTGACAATAATATGAATATTTCCTTTGGTTTATATAAATTAGATCCATTTATAATTAATAGAATTTGGGTAGAATTTAATAATACACTGGACAAATAAATAGCTTGGGGGTGAGTTTTGCAAGGGACCTATCCAAGTTGGCTCGCCGCGCGTCACGTGTTTAACCGTTGTGGGATCTGATAGTGAGGTGCTGGCCGACCCCTTATATAGCTTCCTTGGATGCTTCACCTTCATAGTTCCTTGATAATGTGAGTAGTCACGAAAGCGCTTGGAATTTCTCTATTCTTTCAGAGTGGTTGTTTTGCATATATATATATATATATATATATATATATATATATATATATATATATATATATATATATATATATATATATATATATATATATATATATATATATATATATATATATATATATGTGTGTGTGTGTGTGTGTGTATGTGTGTGTGTGTGTGTGTGTGTGTGTGTGTGTGTGTGTGTGTGTGTGTGTGTGTGTGTGTGTGTACCATATTATGTAAGTATTGGTAAAAAAGAATGAAAAGATAGGGTGGTAGGGCAAGTGGAATATTCAAACGACTTCAGGAAGAAATCCATATATTCTTCCTTGAAGCCTTTTTATCCACTTCTCCGAGGCTATGGGTCCCACAATTTACATAGACAGTATCTTCAAATGGTAAACAGAACGCTTGAAAAATTTAAGGCAATGACTGTACATTATCAGTCATAAACATCGCTTCTGGCGGTGGATGCGAAGCTTCAGTAAAAAATTACTCTGAAAATATCTCGAAGGACTAAGCCATAAGCCTGAGGGATTTTTTTTTGGGGGGGAGAGATTTTGCAGCGTCCTCTCTCCCTGTCTCTCCCCTCTCTCCCTGTATCTCCCCTCTCTCCCTGTCTCTCCCCTCTCTCCCTGTCTCTCCCCTTTCTCCCTGTCTCTCCCCTCTCTCCCTGTCTCTCCCCTCTCTCCCTGTATCTCCCCTCTCTCCCTGTCTCTCCCCTCTCTCCCTGTCTCTCCCCTTTCTCCCTGTCTCTCCCCTCTCTCCCTGTCTCTCCTCTCTTTCCCTGTCTCTGCCCTCTCTCCCTGTCTCTCCTCTCTTTCCCTGTTTCTGCCCTCTCTCCCTGTCTCTCCCCTCTCTCCCTGTTTCTCCCCTCTCTCCCTGTCTCTCCCCTCTCTCCCTGTATCTCCCCTCTCTCCCTGTCTCTCCCCTCTCTCCCTGTCTCTCCCCTTTCTCCCTGTCTCTCCCCTCTCTCCCTGTCTCTCCTCTCTTTCCCTGTCTCTGCCCTCTCTCCCTGTCTCTCCTCTCTTTCCCTGTTTCTGCCCTCTCTCCCTGTCTCTCCCCTCTCTCCCTGTTTCTCCCCTCTCTCCCTGTCTCTCCCCTCTCTCCCTGTCTCTCCCCTCTCTCCCTGTCTCTCCCCTCTCTCCCTGTCTCTCCCCTTTCTCCCTGTCTCTCCCCTCTCTCCCTGTCTCTCCTCTCTTTCCCTGTCTCTGCCCTCTCTCCCTGTCTCTCCTCTCTTTCCCTGTCTCTGCCCTCTCTCCCTGTCTCTCCTCTCTTTCCCTGTCTCTGCCCTCTCTCCCTGTCTCTCCTCTCTTTCCCTGTCTCTGCCCTCTCTCCCTGTCTCTCCTCTCTTTCCCTGTCTCTGCCCTCTCTCCCTGTCTCTCCTCTCTTTCCCTGTCTCTGCCCTCTCTCCCTGTCTCTCCTCTCTTTCCCTGTCTCTGCCCTCTCTCCCTGTCTCTCCTCTCTTTCCCTGTCTCTGCCCTCTCTCCCTGTCTCTCCTCTCTTTCCCTGTCTCTGCCCTCTCTCCCTGTCTCTCCTCTCTTTCCCTGTCTCTGCCCTCTCTCCCTGTCTCTCCTCTCTTTCCCTGTCTCTGCCCTCTCTCCCTGTCTCTCCTCTCTTTCCCTGTCTCTGCCCTCTCTCCCTGTCTCTCCTCTCTTTCCCTGTCTCTGCCCTCTCTCCCTGTCTCTCCTCTCTTTCCCTGTCTCTGCCCTCTCTCCCTGTCTCTCCTCTCTTTCCCTGTCTCTGCCCTCTCTCCCTGTCTCTCCTCTCTTTCCCTGTCTCTGCCCTCTCTCCCTGTCTCTCCTCTCTTTCCCTGTCTCTGCCCTCTCTCCCTGTCTCTCCTCTCTTTCCCTGTCTCTGCCCTCTCTCCCTGTCTCTCCTCTCTTTCCCTGTCTCTGCCCTCTCTCCCTGTCTCTCCTCTCTTTCCCTGTCTCTGCCCTCTCTCCCTGTCTCTCCTCTCTTTCCCTGTCTCTGCCCTCTCTCCCTGTCTCTCCTCTCTTTCCCTGTCTCTGCCCTCTCTCCCTGTCTCTCCTCTCTTTCCCTGTCTCTGCCCTCTCTCCCTGTCTCTCCTCTCTCTCCCTGTCTCTGCCCTCTCTCCCTGTCTCTCTGTTCTCTCCCTGTCTCTCCCCCTCTCTCTCTCTCCTCCTCTATCAGAAAACTAAGGGTTTAGTTTCCCACGTGCTCCAGTAAAAAGGCAATATTGGTATACCTTTCATCCTCTTGTCTTGCACTGCAGCCTCGGAAGGGAACATTTTTTTAAAAAACCTTCGTTAGGATGATTGATCTTGCAAGCTTCGTCAGGATGACTGATCTTTTAAAATCCGTCAGGATGACTGATCTTTCAAGCTAAGTCAGGATGACTGATTTTTCAACTTCCCTCAGAATGACTGATCTTTCAGTTTCCCTCTGAATGCCTGAATGACTGTTCTTTCAACCTCCATAACAAACAAAGAAAAAAAACTTCATTTCTTTCTGAATTATACACATTGTAATTTTAAATATATTTAAATATTGTTAAGCACAAAGAAAGCCACTAGCCTCTGGAGGATCACGTCAGAATAACTGATCATGAAAGCCACTAGCCTCTGGAGGATCACGTCAGAATAACTGATCATGAAAGCCACTAGCCTCTGGAGGATCACGTCAGAATAACTGATCATGAAAGCCACTAGCCTCTGGAGGATCACGTCAGAATAACTGATCATGAAAGCCACTAGCCTCTGGAGGATCACGTCAGAATAACTGATCATGAAAGCCACTAGCCTCTGGAGGATCACGTCAGAATAACTGATCATGAAAGCCACTAGCCTCTGGAGGATCACGTCAGAATAACTGATCATGAAAGCCACTAGCCTCTGGAGGATCACGTCAGAATAACTGATCATGAAAGCCACTAGCCTCTGGAGGATCACGTCAGAATAACTGATCATGAAAGCCACTAGCCTCTGGAGGATCACGTCAGAATAACTGATCATGAAAGCCACTAGCCTCTGGAGGATCACGTCAGAATGACTGATCATGAAAGCCACTAGCCTCTGGAGGATCACGTCAGGATAACTGATCATGAAAGCCACTAGCCTCTGGAGGATCACGTCAGAATGACTGATCATGAAAGCCACTAGCCTCTGGAGGATCACGTCAGAATCACTGATCTTATTGCTATTATTTACAAACTTGTGGTTGTTGTTTCAACATGCAGGTTACCAATTTAACATAGCAAGTCAGTAATGTAACTTTTCCAAGCTAACTGTATCCCCTTGGTATGTATCCCTGGTACATCGCTGGCTGATACTTATTATTATAATGTATCCCCCCCCGAAGTGAGTTAGCGAAAGTGGCCGTCGGATTTGTATACGTTTTTTTTCCATCCTTCTGGGTTTTTGTGAGATACCTTAAGAACGCCTCTTCTGATAGGCTTCAAACTTTGAAGGTTGGTGAATTATATTTAGAGGATTTGGATTGTTATTGGGCTGTGTAGGTGATAGTTTGCAGAATTTCATTGGAGTGTTAGGGTAAATAGTGCTTATGGTTTGATTTTGGGCATGGGTTGTGGGTATACTGGTATGGGTAGTATGAGGGGCAAAAGTTTTTAGGGAGAGAAAGGGAAGAGTATAAGGGTTTTGGTGGGGTTAATATGCTTGTTTGAGGTGGGGAAGAGGGGTGGGAGGGATGACACACACAGTAGCAACCAGTGAAGAGGCGGGGCCAGGAGCTAAGACTCGTCCCTTGCAATCACAAATAGGTGAGTACAAATAGGTGAGTACACACGCACACACACACACACGCACTGCAATGATCAGAGAATACCTGACAGGGAGGCAACAACGAGTCATAATACGGGATGAGGTATCACAGTGGGCACCTGTGACGAGCGGGGTCCCACAGGGGTCGGTCCTAGGACCAGTGCTATTTTTGGTATATGTGAATGACATGATCGAAGGGATAGACTCAGAGGTGTCCCTGTTCGCAGATGATGTGAAGTTAATGAGGAGAATTAAATCAGATGAGGATCAGGCAGGACTTCAAAGAGACTTGGACAGGCTGGACACCTGGTCCAGCAACTGGCTTCTTGAATTCAACCCTGCCAAATGCAAAGTCATGAAGATAGGAGAATGGCAAAGAAGACCGCAGACAGAATATAGGCTAGGTGGCCAAAGACTGCAAACCTCGCTCAAGGAGAAAGATCTTGGCTTGACCAAAACACCGAGCATGTCTCAGGAGGCACACATCAACCAGATAACTGCTGCAGCATATGGGCGCCTGGCGAACCTGAGAATAGCGTTCCGATACCTTAGTAAGGAATCGTTGAAGACACTGTACACTGTGTACATCAGGCCCATACTGGAGTATGCAGCACCATTTTGGAACCCACACCTGGTCAAGCACGTCAAGAAATTAGAGACAGTGCAAAGGTTTGCAACAAGGCTAGTTCCGGAGCTCAGGCGTAAGTCCTACGAAGAAAAGTTGAGGGAAATCGGACTGACGACATTGGAGGACAGTCGGGTTAGGGGAGACATGATAACGACATACAAAATAATGCGTGGAATAGATAAGGTGGATAGAGACAGGTTGTTCCAGAGAGGGGACACAGAAACAAGGGGTCACAATTGGAAGCTGAAGACTCAGACGAGTCAGAGGGATGTTAGGAAGTATTTCTTCAGTCATAGAGTCGTCAGGAAGTGGAATAGCCTAGCAAGTGATGTAGTGGAGGCAGAAACCATACATAGCTTTAAGACGAGGTATGATAAAGCTCAGAAAGCAGAGAGAGAGAGAGAGAGAGAGAGAGAGAGAGAGAGAGAGAGAGAGAGAGAGAGGACCTAGTAGCGATCAGTGAAGAGGCGGATCCAGGAGCTGAGTCTCGACCATTGCAACCACAATTAGGTGAGTACACACACATACACACACACACACACACACACACACACACACACACACACACACACACACACACACACACACACACACACACACACACACACACACACACATAGCCAACAAGCACAGCACAGTATTCTTCCCCTCCCGTTAAGATAAGACAAATTTCTTAATTACATTTAACAAATCACCTTAATAACAGGTAACTTGGCTCTTATTACACCACACCCAAAGTGCTGTTATGAGGTAAGTATTATCACCCGTGTCAGGGACTCCCGCGCGACACTCTCCTTGAGTGTCGACACACTCTGCACCTGTGTCTCGCACCATCAACACACAAAAGCCGTCAGAAACAAAAGCTTACCAGGGTGCAGCAAATGTTTGCCTTGTGGCCCTTCCCTGGCTGGCTAATGTTACCGTGGCAGTCAAGACTTTTGCATACGAAGGAAAACTAGATTTTGACGATACATTTAGAGTTTGATTCTTGAGTACGCTGCGCCAATGTGGAGCCCGCTCGTCGTATATCACTGACAACACAGAAACACGAGGGATGAAGAGTGCATTAATTGAAGTTCACGATGGTAGAGGAGCGATGAGAGAGATATGTTCACAACATGCAAAGTACCAAGTGGAGGAATGTTATTATTATTGTTATCATTATTATTATTATTATTAACCCTTACTGGTCAAACGTTGCCCGAGAAATGAGAGGCAATTAAGTTTGATCCAAGGAAAGCGGAGAGCACCTCCAATAATTCTTGATTAAGTGAGTCATCAGGCCAAGAGCTGAAACTCGAAATCAGAAATAATAATTAGGTACTTACACACAACACACACACACACACACACACCGTCTAAGCAACAACAGTCACACACACACACACACACACACACACACACTCTCTCTCGCTCAATACACACTCGTCCACTCTCCTTTAAACCCACCCTGGGTAGTATACAACCGTTTGGCCATGTGAACTTTCTGTATTTCCACATATACTGTCCGTGGAGCAAGATATACCAGGATATTTTATGGTGGAGGGTCGGAGGGCAGTGTCGTTACCTTGTACCAACGTTTAGTGCTACTAGCGAGCCTCCTGCGTTAACAGCCTTCATTATCTTTGACTTCAAACACAAACGCCCATTGTACTTTTCCATGTCCCGACTCGAAAGGTTATAAAAGGATATACATTGTATTTATCCCGATACAGACTCAGGATATTTATAAGAGGATACCCAGTGTAGAGGATATTTGTAAGAGGATACCCAGTGTACAGGATATTTTTAAAAGAATATCCCTTGCAGTATCCCTGTAGAAACTCAGGATATTTTACAGAATGGTATATTCCTTCTAAACTTCTACCTAGGGATAATCAGCGTACTTCTGATCAAGTAAATATTTATCTAATATATAAAGGAACATTTAATACGAATACTAACTGAAATTACCAGAGTTAGGCCTTATTGTCCTGAGACGACGTGTCTTCCTAAATAGCCTTTTAGGACTTGACAAAGGCTTGTTTTAGTGGGCGAAACGGTGTCATAGGCTCTTACAAATTACTCTTACAAATTTGCCGATTTCTCGCCCCTTCTGAACACTCGTCTCAGAGACCCATACTGGTTTAACGCTTGTTTCGAATTGCATTTTCTTTAATACAACAAAAATCAATACATTCCTCGTAAAATTTTATTGCCAGTCCATAAGATAAGCGAACTTGCATTTATTTTTGCCCAGAGCAAATGAAGTTAATGCTTTATTGCATCACGAGCAACATACAAGCCAAATCAATAAAAACAAAAGACTGACGAAACACTCGGATTTGTGACAACACTGTGTGCCACTGTACATTTCTCTAAATAGATATGTTTCTTCCGGAGGATATATGCGCCTAAAATATAGTTAAGACAAGAATATATCTCCTGGTATACTCGTAGAATTTCAGCTTAGTTCAGGAAGACCGGGATGCGTAATCATGTCAGAAAGAGTTACTGCGGAAACGTAAAATGAGAGACGAAAACATACGAAACTCTACGAAATGGAATCCCATTAATTTAGTGGAGCTATAATATATGAATCAAGGCCAATTGTATTGAAATAAACTATAAAATATAGTTATACTGACCACATGAGTGAGTCTTTCAAGTTACGAACACATTGCCCAGGAGGTTCTAACTTACGAACACACTGCCCAGGAGGTTCTAACTTACGGACACACTGCCCAGGAGGTTCTAACTTACGGACACACTGCCCAGGAGGTTCAAAACTTACGAACACACTGCCCAAAAGGTTCTAACTTACGAACACTCTGCAAACACAAAGCTCAGGAAGTTTGAACCTACGAACACACTTCCCAGGAGGTTCTAACTTACGAACACACTGCCCAGGAGGTTTGAACCAACAAAAAACTGCCCAGAAGGTTCTAACTTACGAAAACACCATCCAGGAGGTTTGAACCTACGAGAAAAACTGCCCAGGAGGCTCTAACTTACGAACACAATGAGCAGGAGGTTTGAATCTACGAAGGTACTGCCCAGGAGGTTCTAACTACCGAACACACTGCCCAGAAGGTTCTAACTTACAAACGCACTGCCCAGGAGGTTTGAACCTCCGAATACACTACCAAGGAGGTTCTAAATTAAGAACACACTGCCCAGGAGGTTCTATCTTATGAACACAATGCCTAGGAGGTTCTAACTTACGAACACACTGCTCAAAGGTTCTAATTTAAGAACACACTACCCAGGAAGATTTAACTGAACACACTACCCAGGAGGCTTGAACCTAGGAGCACATCGCCGAGGAGAGTCTAACTTACGAACAAATTACAAATACACTGAGAGTTGATTCCAAGGAACTGGAATTTCGCTCCTCTTCCTTGGATCAAATGCAATCCAGAACCCCCCCTCCCCCCACCATCAATTTTTTTTTTTCAGGGATATGATGTGAGGGAACACTGACCTTATTTCTCTCCCTCCTACCTTACCGATACTATTTGAGGGCACACTAGCCTAAATTTCCCTTGTTCTACCCCCCCCCTCCTTCCCGATAATTTGTGAGGGCAAACTAATCTAAATCTCCCTAATCCTCCTCCTTCTTCTCCTCCTCCTACCTTCCTTCCTTTTCGATACTATGTGAGGGCAACTAACCTAAAGCTCCCTCCTACCCTCCCGATACTTTGTGTGAGCAAACTAATCTAAATGTCCCTCCTCATCCTCCCCCTCATCCTTCTACCTTCCTCCCTTTCCGATACTTTGAGAGGGCAAATTAACCTAAATCCTCCTCCCCTCCTAATACAATAGGCTAAAAGGATTAAGTATCGACAAAGAGCCTCAAAAAAGCCACATTCTTATGCACAGACTTAGCGAGGAATAATAACACTAGCACCAAGATAAAAGAACAGTGTCTGCAACGCTTAAAACAACAACAATGCAGACTGGCACTCGTTGCAAGAGTCTGCAATTTGGCAGCAGCTTCCACGATTTTAGAAGTTCGTTTCTTCTCACTCTTATTGTGTACTTGAAAAGGAAATGCAAAGATTGTGCCAGTTCTCTTGGTTACTTTCAAAGATAAAGGAGAGGGGGAGACGAAGAGACAAAGAGACAGAGAGACGAAGAGACGAAGAGACGAAGAGACGAAGAGACGAAGAGACGAGGAGATGATGATAGAAGACAGCAAGTAAAACAGTGGAATAAGAGAAGAAACAGAGAATAATATATAACGAAAGCGAGAAAGGTAACCAGATATATAAAGCAAGAAGGAGAGAGGGAGAGAGAGGGAGAGAGAGAGAGCGAGAGAGAGAGAGAGAGAGAGAGAGAGAGAGAGAGAGAGAGAGAGAGAGAGAGAGAGAGAGAGAGAGAGAGAGAGAGAGAGAGAGAGAGAGAGAGAGAGAGAGAGAGAGAAGTGTAGAAGTATACTGATAGAGAGCACACAAGCACTTCCGGAGAGGCTAACAGTGCCTCTCAGCTTTTACGGGTCAAGTGCTTTAACACAAGCACTAACGCCGGCACTAACCCAGTCACTAAGAGTCACTAACACAAGGAGATGCTTAGCTGAATTTCACCTCTCTTGCCTCCTGGTCTAAAACGTTATTAGACCAATTTTAGCTCACACTTGAACATTAATGTTCCTACCATTTGCATGATGTTAATTTCCACCATCCGAAAATTGGAGATTAGCTGATTATCTGATAATGAGTTAAAACTCATTTAATAGTGAATTATGACAGAACAGAGAAACGGTCAGTGTAGTTAATGACTTTTATATCGACTGTTATTTTTGTTCATAATATAAATTTAATAGTTTGCTAGTTTTGCTATGGAGAAAACTAGCCTGGGTAAGCTGTGCTCTAGTACACAGACTAATGTCGAGGGAACTAGCCTGAGTAGTGTTTGATATGTACACAGTACACAGTACAGTAAACAGTACACAGACTCCTACACAGAGAACAACCGTGTGTGTTGTTTGTTACAGTACCAGTTCCAGTGTAGATGTTCCACTACTGGTGCCAATTGTGGTGTTCCAGTACCAGTACCAATTGTGGTGTTGGCTCCGGTACTTGTACCATTTGTGGTGTTCCAGTACTAATACCAGTTATGATGTTTGTTCCAGTACCAGACCCAGTTGTGGCGCCCCAGTACTAATAACAGGTGTGGTGTTCTCGTACTAGTAAAGGTTGTGGTATTCCAGTGGACGTTGCGGAGTTCCAGTACTAGTTGTGGTGTTCCAGTACCAGTTGTGGTGTCCCAGTACCAGTTGTGGTGTTCCAGTACCAGTTGTGGTGTTCCAGTACCAGTTGTGGTTTTCCAGTACCAGTTGTTGTGTTCCAGTACCAGTTGTGGCGTTCCAGTACCAGTTGTGGAGTTCCAGTACCAGTTGTGGCGTTCCAGTACCAGTTGTGGAGTTCCAGTACCAGTTGTGGTGTTCCATACCAGTTGTGGTGTTCCAGTACCAGTTGTGGTGTTCCAGTACCAGTTGTGGTGTTCCAGTACCAGTTGTGATGTTCCAGTACTAGTTGTGGTGTTCCAGTACCAGTTGTGGTGTTCCATACCAGTTGTGGTGTTCCAGTACCAGTTGTGGTGTTCCAGTACCAGTTGTGGCGTTCCAGTACCAGTTGTGGTGTTCCAGTACCAGTTGTGGTGTTCCAGTACCAGTTGTGGTGTTCCAGTACCAGTCGTGGTGTTCCAGTACCAGTTGTGGTGTTCCAGTACCAGTCGTGGTGTTCCAGTACCAGTTATGGTGTTCCAGTACCAGTCGTGGTGTTTCAGTACCAGTTGTGGTGTTCCAGTACCAGTTGTGGTGTTCCAGTACCAGTTATGGTGTTCCAGTACCAGTCGTGGTGTTCCAGTACCAGTTGTGGTGTTCCAGTACCAGTTGTGGTGTTCCAGTACCAGTTATGGTGTTCCAGTACCAGTTGTGGTGTTCCAGTACCAGTTGTGGTGTTCCAGTACCAGTTATGGTGTTCCAGTACCAGTCGTGGTGTTCCAGTACCAGTTGTGGTGTTCCAGTACCAGTTGTGGTGTTCCAGTACCAGTTATGGTGTTCCAGTACCAGTTGTGGTGTTCCAGTACCAGTTATGGTGTTCCAGTACCAGTCGTGGTGTTTCAGTACCAGTTGTGGTGTTCCAGTACCAGTTGTGGTGTTCCAGTACCAGTTGTGGTGTTCCAGTACCAGTCGTGGTGTTTCAGTACCAGTTGTGGTGTTCCAGTACCAGTCGTGGTGTTTCAGTACCAGTTCTTCTTCAGCCAACACTGTAGAAGTGTAACTCCCACACTGCACTAAACTACCCTCAACCTTTTACGAACAATTACCACCTTCTCATGTTGCCTCTCCCACTAGCGTTTTCATTTTTTTTCCCACCGGCGTTTTCAGTTTTTTCCCCACCATCGTTTTAATTTTTTGTCCACCAGCGTTTTCAGTTTTTTGTCCAGCGTTTTCAGTTTTTTTTCCAAACCAGCGTTTTCAGTTTTTGTTTCAACCAGCGATTTCAGTTTTTTTCCAACCGGCGTTTTCAATTTTAAAACGGTGTTTACACACACACACACACACACACACACACACACACACACACACACACACACACACACACACACACACACACATACACACACACAACAAGAAGGAAACAGGAGGAAACCAACAGTCAAAGACCATATAATCAGGCTGAAGAAGGAAGGAGGGGAGATCACAAGAAACGACAGGAAGTTTGTGAAGAGCCGGAGAGGTGGTGTAAAGCATGAAGTGCTGGACACAATACATAACATCCGAGGAGGAGTGAAGAGGCTGCTAAGTGAACTAGATGCCTCAAAGGCAATGGTGCCAGATAACATTTTTTCATGGATCCTGGGAGAGGGAGAAGAGGTGCTATCTGTACCAGAAACAGCAATCAACACATTTGTTGAAACAGGGCGGCTACCGGAGGTGTGGAAGACAACAAATGTAGTCCCAGTTTTTAAGCAAGAGGCAGACACGCAGCATTAAACTATAGACCAGTGTCACTGATATATATAGTATGCAAATCCATGGAGAAGATTACCAGGAGAAAAGTGGTGGAGCACCTAGAAAGGAATGAGCCTATTCATGACAACCAGCACGGTTTCATGGAAAAGAAATCCTGTGTCACAATCCTACTTGAGTTCTATGACAAGGTTACGGCGGTAAGGCAAGAGAGAGGGGTGGGTAGACTGAGTTTTCTTGAACTGTAAGAGATTAGTGCAAAAGTCGGAAGACCAGGCAGGTATGACAAGGAAGGCACTGCAATGGATCAGAGAATACCTGACAGGAAGGTTACAGATAGTATGGTACGCCACGAGGTGTGAGAGTGGGCACCTGTGACGAGCTGGGTTCCACAGGGGTCGGTCCTAGAACCGGTGCTGTTTATGGTATATGTGAATGACATGACGGAAGGGATAGACTCAGAAGTGTCCCTGTTTGCAGTCCTGCCTGATGACTATCAGGCAGGACTACAAAGGGATCTGCAAAGGCTGCAAGCCTGGTCCACTCACTGGCTCCTAGAGTTTAACCCCTCCAATTGCAGAGTCATGAGGATCGGGGAAGGGCAAAGAAGACCACGGACAGAGCCCAGTCTAGGGGCCCAAAGACTGCAAACCTTACTCAAGGAAAAGGATCTTGGGGTGAGCATAATACCGAGCACATTCAATTAGGCGCACATCAACCGAATAACTGCTGCAGCATATGGGCGACAAGCAGACCTATGAAGGAATCCTTCACGGCTCTGTACACAGTATACATCAGGCCCATACTGGGGTACGCAGTACCAGTTTGGAACAGACACCTGCTCAAGCACACCAAGAAATTAGAGAGAGTGTAAAGGTTTGCAACGAAATTAGTCCCGGAGCTAAGGTACATGTCCTTTGAGGAGAAGTTACGGGAAATCGATCTGACGACACTGGAGGACAAGAGAGAGAGAGGGATGAGATGATAACGACATTTAAAATACGGAGAGAAATTGACAAGGTGGACAGAGACAGGATGTTCCTGAGATAGGACACGTCAAAAAAGGATCAAAACCGGAAGTTGAAGACTCAGATGAATCACAGGGATGTTAGAAATTATTTCTTCAATCATAGAGTTGTCAGGAAGTGGAATAGTGTGGAGAGCGATGAAGTGGAGACAGGATCCATTTATAGCTCTACGAAGAGGTATGATAGAACTCAAGGAGCAGGGAGAGAGAGAGGACCTAGTAACGGCTATTGAAGGGGAGGGACCAGGAGCTATGAATCGACCTCTGCAACCACAATTAGGTGAGTACACACATGTGAAGTAATTACCTTCTTTCATCCTCTGTATAACTTTCGTACCATTTTAGTTACTATTCTTAACAACAAAAAAAGGCACAATACCGTGACTGAAACAATACACAAATAACCCGCACATAAAAGAGAGAAGCTTACGACGACGTTTCGGTCCGACTTGGACCATTTACAAAGTCACACAAAGTGACTTTGTAAATGGTCCAAGTCGGACCGAAACGTCGTCGTAAGCTTCTCTCTTTTATGTGCGGGTTATTTGTGTATAGTTACTATTCTTCTTTATCCACGATCATTTTCATATTTTTCAGACGGTCTTTTTTCATTTTGATTCCACGTTGTTTTTCATGTTTTTCCCACGGTCTTTCTCCATTTTATCACTCGGTCTTTTTCATTTTTTCCACAATTTTTCTTCCAGTTTTTAAAAAGATCTTTTTCTAATTTCCAAGGGTCTTAGGACACTTTCCCACGGTCTCACTACTATTTCACACGGTCTTACTACATTTTCGCACGGTATTACTACACTTTCCCACGGTCTTACAATACTTTCCCACGGTCTTACAATACTTTCCCACGGTCTTCCTACACTTTCTCACTGTCTTACCACACTTTCTCAGGCTCTTACTACACTTTCCCACGTTCTTACCACACTTTCCCACATTCTTACCACACTTTCCCACGGTCTTCCTACACTTTCTCACTGTCTTACCACACTTTCTCAGGCTCTTACTACACTTTCCCACGTTCTTACCACACTTTCCCACATTCTTACCACACTTTCCCACGGTCTTACTACAATTTCCCACGGTCTTACTACACTTTCTCACGGTCTTACCACACTTTCTCACGCTCTTACTACACTTTCCCACGTTCTCACCACACTTTCCCACGGTGTTACTGCATTTTTCCATGCTCCTACCTCACTTTCCCACGGTCTTACCACACTTTCCCATGGTCTTACTACACTTCCCCACGGTCTTACCACACTTTCCCACGGTCTTACAAAACTTTGACGCTCTTACTACACTTTCCCAAAGTCATACTACACATTCCCAAGCTCTTACCACACTTTTCCACGGGTTCACACTCTTTCCCATGCTCTTACTACACTTTCCAATGTCTTAGCACACTTTCCCACGGTCTTACTTCACCTTCCCACGGTTTTAACACACTTTCCCACGGTCTTTCTACACTTTCCCACAGCCTTACCATGCTTTCCCACGGTCTTACCACACTTTCCCACGCTCTTACTACTTTCCCATGGTCTCAGTACACTTTCTCACGACACTTTCCCACGGTCTCACAATACTTTCCCACGGTCTTACCACACTTTCCCAAGGTCTTACTAAACTTTCCCATGGTCTTACCACACTTTCTCACGGTCTTACTTTCTCACTATGTTACTACACGTTCCCACAGTCTTAACACACTTTCCCATGATAGTAATCACTTTCCCACGGTCTTACTACATTTTAACACGTTCTTACCACACTTTCCCATGGTCTTATCACATTTTCCCACGGTCTTACTACACTTTTCCACGGTCATACCACACTTTCCCACGGTCTTACTACATTTTCTCATGGTCTTACTACACCTCCCCACGGTCTACACACTTTCCCACGGTGTTACTATATTTTCTCACGGTCTTACCACATTTTCCCATGGTCTTACCACCCTTTCCCACGATCTTACACACTTCCCCAGGGTCTTACCACAATTTCCCACTCTCTTACTCACTATCCCACGATCTTTCTGCAGATTCCCACGATCTTACACACTTTCCCACGGTCTTACGACACTTTCCAATGGTCTTATCTCATTTTCCCACGGTCATACTACATTTTTCCACGGTCTTACTCACTTTCTCACGGTCTTACTACACTTTCCCACGGTCTTACCTCACTTTCCCTCGGTCTTACCACATTTTTCCACGGTTGTACCACTTTTCTCACGGTCTTACTCACTTACCCACGGTCTTACTACATTTTCCCTCGGTCTTACTACACTTTCCCTCGGTCTTACCTCACTTTCCCTCGGTCTTACCACATTTTTCCCACGGTCTTACCACATTTTCCCACGGTCTTACTTTCCCAAGGTCTTACAACACTTTCCCACGGTCTTTCTACACTTTCCCACGGTCTTACTACACTTTCCCACGGTCTTACCACATTTTCCCACGGTCTTTTTACAGTTTCTTTCGGTTTTACCACACTTTCTCACGGTCTTACTCACTTTCCCACGGTCTTACTACACTTTCCCACGGTCTTACCACACTTTCCCACGGTCTTTCTACACTTTCCTACTGCCTTACTACACTTTTCCACGGTCTTACTACACTTTCCCACGGTCTTAACACACTTTCCCACGGTCTTTCTACACTTTCCTACGGCCTTACTACACTTTCCCACGGTCTTACTACACTTTCCCATGGTCTTACCACTCTTTCCCACGTTCTTATAACACTTTCCCACGGTCTTACTACACTTTCCCACGGTCTTAGAACACTTTCCCACGGTCTTACTACACTTTCCCACGGTCTTAACACACTTTCCCACTGTCTTAACACACTTTCCCACGGTCTTTCTACACTTTCCTACGGTCTTTCTACACTTTCTCACGGTCTTACTCACTTTCCCACTGTCTTACACAATTTCCTCCTCTCTTACCACACTTTTACAAGGTCTTACCACACTTTCCCACGTTCTTACCACATTTTCCCACGATCTTACTTCACTTTCCCACTTTCTCACCGTCTTCACTTTTTCACGGTCCTACCACACTTTCTCATGGTCTTACCACTTTCCCACGGTCTTACTATACTTTCCCACGGTCTTACCACACTTTCCTACAATCTTACCACACTTTCCCACGGTCTTACACACTTTAGCACACTCTTACTGCATTTTCCCACGGTCTTACCACACTTTCTTACGGTCTTACTACACTTTCCCACAGTCTTACTACACTTTCCCACGGTCTTACCACACTTTCCCACGGACTTACTATACTTTCCCACGGTCTTTCCACACTTTCCCACGGTCTTACCACACTTTCCCACGGTCTTACTACACTTTCCCACGGTCTTACTACACTTTCCCACGCTCTTACTACACTTTCCCACAGTCTCACTACAGTTTCCCACAGTCTTACCACACTTTCCCACGGTCTTACCACAATTTCCCACGGTCTTACTATACTTTCCCACGGTCTTACCACACTTTACCACGGTCTTACCACACTTTCCGACGGTCTTACTACACTTTCCCACAGGCTCACTACACTTTTCCACAGTCTTACAACACTTTCCCACGCTCTTTCTACACTTTCCCACAGTCTCACTACACTTTTCCACAGTCTTACAACACTTTCCCACGGTGTTACCACACTTTCCCACGTCTTACCACAATTTCCCACGGTCTTACTATACTTTCCCACGGTCTTACCACGCTTTCCCACGGTCTCATCACACTTTCCCACGGTCTTACTACACTTTCCCACGGTCTTACCACATTTCCCCACGGTCTTACTATGCTTTCCCACGGTCTTACCACACTTTCCCACGGTTTTAGCACACTTTCCCTCCGTGTTACTGCACTTTCCCACGGTCGTACCAGACTTTCCCACGGGTATTCCAAGCTTTCCCACGGTCTTACTACACTTTACCACGATCTTACCACACTTTCTCACGGTCTTCATTTTCCCACGGTCTTTCTATGCTTTCCCACTGTCTCACCACATCTACCCATGGTCTCACCACATTTACCCACGGCATCACACCACACCTACCCATGGTCTCGCTTCACCTACCCACGGTCTCACTGCACCTACCCACGGTCTCAGCACACCTACCCACGGTCTGACCACACCTACCCACGGTCTCACCACACCTACCCACGGTATCACCACACCTTCCCACTGTATCACCACACCTACCCACAGTATCACCACACCTACCCACGGTCTCACCACACCTACCCTCGGTATCACCACACCTGCCCACGGTATCACCACACCTGCCCACGGTCTCACCACACCTACCCACGGTATCACCACACCTACCCACGGTCTCACCACACCTACCCACGCTATCACCACACCTACCCACGGTATCACCACACCTACCCACGGTCTCACCACACCTACCCACGGTATCACCACACCTACCCACGGTATCACCACACCTACCCACGGTATCACCACACCTACCCACGGTCTCACCACACCTACCCACGGTATCACCACACTTACCCACGGTATCACCACACCTACCCACGGTATCACCACACCTACCCACGGTCTCACCACATCTACCCACGGTCTCACCACACCTACCCACGGTATCACCACACCTACCCACGGTATCACCAAACCTACCCACGGTCTCACCACACCTACCCACGGTATCACCACACCTACCCACGGTATCACCACACCTACCCACGTTATCACCACACCTACCCACGGTATCACCACACCTGCCCACGGTATCACCACACCTGCCCACGGTCTCACCACACCTACCCACAGTATCACCACACCTACCCACGGTATCACCACACCTACCCACGATATCACCACATCAACCCACGGTATCACCACACCTACCCACGGTATCACTACACCTACCCACGGTATCACCACACCTACTCACGGTCTCACCACACCTACCCACGGTATCACCACACCTACCCACGGTATCACAACACCTACCCACGGTATCACCACACCTACCCACGGTATCACCACACCTACCCACGGTCTCACCACACCTACCCACGGTATCACCACACCTACCCACGGTCTCACCACACCTACCCACGGTCTCACCACACCTACCCACGGTATCACCACACCTACCCACGGTATCACCACACCTACCCACGGTCTCACCACACCTACCCACGGTATCACCACACCTACCCACGGTATCACCACACTTACCCACGTTATCACCACACCTACCCACGGTATCACCACACCTGCCCACGGTATCACCACACCTGCCCACGGTCTCACCACACCTACCCACAGTATCACCACACCTACCCACGGTATCACCACACCTACCCACGATATCACCACACCTACCCACGGTATCACCACACCTACCCACGGTATCACTACACCTACCCACGGTATCACCACACCTACTCACGGTCTCACCACACCTACCCACGGTATCACCACACCTACCCACGGTATCACAACACCTACCCACGGTATCACCACACCTACCCACGGTATCACCACACCTACCCACGGTCTCACCACACCTACCCACGGTATCACCACACCTACCCACGGTCTCACCACACCTACCCACGGTATCACCACACCTACCCACGGTATCACCACACCTACCCACGGTATCACCACACCTGCCCACGGTATCACCACACCTACCCACGGTCTCACCACACCTACCCACGGTATCACCACACCTACCCACGGTCTCACCACACCTACCCACGATCTGACCACACCTACCCACGGTCTCACCGCACCTACCCACGGTATCACCACACCTTCCCACGGTCTCACCACACCTACCCACGGTATCACCACACCTACCAACGGTATCACCACACCTACCCACGGTATCACCACACCTTCCCACGGTATCACCACACCTACCCACGGTATCACCACACCTACCCACGGTATCACCACACCTACCCACGGTATCACCACACCTACCCACGGTATCACCACACCTACCCACGGTATCACCACACCTACCCACGGTCTCACCACACCTACCCACGGTCTCACCACACCTACCCACGGTATCACCACACCTACCCACGGTCTCACCACACCTACCCACGGTATCACCACACCTACCCACGGTCTCACCACACCTACCCACGATCTGACCACACCTACCCACGGTCTCACCGCACCTACCCACGGTATCACCACACCTTCCCACGGTCTCACCACACCTACCCACGGTATCACCACACCTACCCACGGTATCACCACACCTACCCACGGTATCACCACACCTACCCACGGTATCACCGCACCTACCCACGGTATCACAACACCTACCCACGGTATCACCGCACCTACCCACGGTATCACCACACCTTCCCACGGTATCACCACACCTACCCACGGTATCACCGCACCTACCCACGGTCTCACCACACCTACCCACGGTATCACCACACCTACCCACGGTATCACCACACCTACCCACGGTATCACCACACCTACCCACGGTCTCACCACACCTACCCACGGTATCACCACACCTACCCACGGTATCACCACACCTTCCCACGGTATCACCACACCTACCCACGGTCTCACCGCACCTACCCACGGTCTCACCACACCTACCCACGGTCTCACCACACCTACCCACGGTATCACCACACCTTCCCACGGTATCACCACACCTACCCACGGTCTCACCACACCTACCCACGGTATCACCACACCTACCCACGGTATCACCACACCTACCCACGGTATCACCACACCTACCCACGGTATCACCACACCTACCCACGGTATCACCACACCTACCCACGGTCTCACCACACCTACCCACGGTATCACCACACCTTCCCACGGTATCACCACACCTACCCACGGTCTCACCACACCTACCCACGGTATCACCACACCTACCCACGGTATCACCACACCTACCCACGGTATCACCACACCTACCCACGGTATCACCACACCTACCCACGGTATCACCACACCTACCCACGGTCTCACCACACCTACCCACGGTATCACCACACCTTCCCACGGTATCACGACACCTACCCACGGTCTCACCACACCTACCCACAGTATCACCACACCTACCCACGGTATCACCACACCTACCCACGGTATCACCACACCTACCCACGGTCTCACCACACCTACCCACGGTATCACCTCACCTACCCACGGTATCACCACACCTACGCA
>NC_091339.1:16200007-16205007 GCF_038502225.1 Cherax quadricarinatus | reverse complement strand
GTGTGTGTGTGTGTGTGTGTGTGTGTGTGTGTGTGTGTGTGTGTGTGTGTGTGAGTGTGTGTGTGTGTGTGTGAGTGTGTGTGTGTGTGTGTGTGTGTGTGTGTGTGTGTGTGTGTGTGTGTGTGTGTGTGTGTGTGTATGTTTGTGTGTGTGTGTGTGTGTGTGTGTGTGTGTGTGTGTGTACTCACCTAGTTGAGGTTGCAGGGGTCGAGTCCAAGCTCCTGGCCCCGCCTCTTCACTGGTCGCTACTAGGTCACTCTCCCTGAACCGTGAGCTTTATCATACCTCTGCTTAAAGCTATGTATGGATCCTGCCTCCACTATATCGCTTCCCAAACTATTCCACTTCCTGACTACTCTGTGGCTGAAGAAATACTTCCTAACATCCCTGTGATTCTTCTGTGTCGTCAACTTCCAACTGTGTCTCCTTTTTGCTATGTCCCATCTCTGGAATATCCTGTCTTTGTCCACCTTGTCAATTCCTCTCAGTATTTTGCATGTCGTTATCATGTCCCCCCTATCTCTCCTGTCCACCAGTGTCGTCAGGTTGATTTTCCTTAACCTCTCCTCGTAGGACATACCTCTTAGCTCTGGGACTAGTCTTGTTGCAAACCTTTGCACTTTCTCTAGTTTCTTTACGTGCTTGGCTAGGTGTGGGTTCCAAACTGGTGCCGCATACTCCAATATGGGCCTAACGTACACGGTGTACAGGGTCCTGAACGATTCCTTATTAAGATGTCGGAATGCTGTTTTGAGGTTTGCTAGGCGCCCGTATGCTGCAGCAGTTATTTGGTTGATGTGCGCTTCAGGAGATGTGCCTGGTGTTATACTCACCCCAAGATCTTTTTCCTTGAGTGAGGTTTGTAGTCTCTGGCTCCCTAGACTGTATTCCGTCTGCGGTCTTCTTTGCCCTTCCCCAGTCTTCATGATTTTGCACTTGGTGGGGTTGAACTCCATGAGCCAATTGCTGGACCAGGTCTGCAGCCTTTCCAGATCCCTTTGTAGTTCTGCCTGGTCTTCGATCGAATGAATTCTTCTCATCAATTCACGTCATCTGCAAACAGGGACACTTCGGAGTCTATTCCTTCCGTCATGCCGTTCACAAATACCAGAAACAGCACTGGTCCTAGGACTAATCCCTGTGGGACGCCGCTGATCACAGGTGCCCACTCCGACATCTCGCCACGTACCATGACTCGCTGCTGTCTTCCTGACAAGTATTCCCTGATCTATTGCAGTGCCTTCCCTGTTATTCCTGCTTGGTCCTCCAGTTTTTGCACTAATCTCTTGTGTGGAACTGTGTCAAATGCCTTCTTGCAGTCCAAGAAAATACAATCCACCCATCCCTCTCTCTCTTGTCTTACTGCTGTCACCATGTCGTAGAACTCCAGTAGGTTTGTGACACAGGATTTTCCGTACCTGAAACCATGTTGGCTGCTGTTGATGAGATCATTCCTTTCTAGGTGTTCCACCACTCTTCTCCTGATAATCTTCTCCATGACTTTGCATACTATACATGTCAGTGACACTGGTCTGTAGTTTAATGCTTCATGTCTGTCTCCTTTTTTAAAGACTGGGACTACATTTGCTGTCTTCCATGCCTCAGGCAATCTCCCTGTTTCGATAGATGTATTGAATATTGTTGTTAGAGGTACACATAGCGCCTTTGCTCCCTCTCTCAGGACCCATGGAGAGATGTTAACTGGCCCCATTGCCTTTGAGGTATCTAGCTCACTCAGAAGCCTCTTCACTTCTTCCTCGGTTGTGTGTCCAGCACATGGTGGTGTGCCCCACCTCTCCGTCTTTCTGGAGCCCCTTCTGTCTCCTCTGTGAACACTTCTTTAAATCTCTTGTTGAGTTCTTCACATACTTCACGGTCATTTCTTGTTGTCTCTCCTACTTCCTTCCTTAGCCTGATTACCTGGTCCTTGACTGTTGTTTTCCTCCTGATGTGGCTGTATAACAGCTTCGGGTCAGATTTGGCTTTCGCTGCTATGTCGTTTTCACATTGTCGTTGGGCCTCCCTTCTTATCTGTGCATATTCATTTCTGGCTCTACGACTGTTCTCCTTATTCTCCTGGGTCCTTTGCCTTCTATATTTCTTCCATTCCCTAGCACACTTGGTTTTTGCCTCCCTGCACCTTTGGGTAAACCATGGGCTCATCCTGGTGTGTGTGTGTGTGTGTGTGTGTGTGTGTGTGTGTGTGTGTGTGTGTGTGTGTGTGTGTGTGTGTGTGTGTGTGTGTGTGTAGGTGGGGGTTACGGAAGCTTGGTAGGGAAAAACGGGATGTGGTTTGAGTGTGCATAAAAAAAAAATCCTTGTTTTTTAATCCTCTCCACGTAAACCCCCAAAAAAGAGTAAACAAGAAAAATGAAAATTGGTCTGTGTGAAATTTTGACCAGTGTCATATTTTTTTTTATTAAATATTTGTGTTAGTTATATATGGTTTTACGATCTTTTTTCGGGGGGGGGGGGCGTCACTGAAAGATTTTCTCGTTTATCTGATTTTTGTGGATAATAATAATAATAATAATAATAATAATAATAATAATAATAATAATAATAATAATAATAATAATAATAATAATAATAATAATAATAATGATAATTATATTTATATTAAAGTTAATAACAATAATAATAATAATAATAATAATAATAATATTTATATTTATATTAAAGTTAATAATAATAATAATAATAATAATAATAATAATAATAATAATAATAATAATAAAATTTATATTAAACTTATTAGTAATAATATTAAAATTATTATTATTATTGGAAACTTGCTTTATAACGTCTTAAATTCCCTTAATCAATATAATAATTTGCAGATCTACACTAAACTGATGGAAGCCTCACTCTCTCTCTTGTAAGTTACTTCATCCTACCTTCATACAGGCTTCTAGTTGCCAGAGAATACCTACTGTCGTTTCTCTGTTGCACAACAACCAGATGTGTCCCCTCGTGCTTCCCCTCAGGTGGAAAAGTGGATGCAGGTAGAGAGAGAGAGAGAGAGAGTGAGAGGTCTCTCTCTCTCTCTCTCTCTCTCTCTCTCTCTCTCTCTCTCTCTCTCTCTCTCTCTCTTTCTCTCTCTCTTTCTCTTCGCCCACCATCGAAGCGGCTTTCCTGGCCTCTGTGTCTCCTCCCACTTTCCGCCTGATCAGTCCTCCTTTCTGCACTGTTTCCGCTATGGCAATTAGGGATTGAAATGTAATCTTGCTCCAGCATCATTAGAAAGGCCTTCGTCTTACCATTTCAATAAGTTCGTCTGTTGAAGCGAATACTTGAAGAATGGTTGAGTAAACCTTAATGACATTAAGATATATATATATATATATATATATATATATATATACATAATATATATATATATATATATATATATATATATATATATATATATATATATATATATATATATATATATATATATATATATATATATATATATATATATATATATATGCAAGGAATTCGCGAGAGCATGCGAAGAGAGCAGCCAGAGATCAGTGTTTATATATATATATATTATATACATACATATATATATTATATACATACATATATATATAATATATATATATATATATATATATATATATATGCAATAAGATCACAGTAAACAGGTGATTTCAGAATATGCAAAACGACCACTCTGAAAGAATAGAGAAATTCCAAGCGCTTTCGTGACTACTCACATTATCATAGTTCCTTGATAATGTGAGTAGTCACGAAAGCGCTTGGAATTTCTCTATGCTTTCAGAGTGGTTGTTTTGCATATATATATATATATATATATATATATATATATATATATATATATATATATATATATATATATATATATATATATATATATATATATATAAAACAAACCGGCCGTATCCCACCGAGGCAGAGTACATGATCACCATCAATTGAAAACATATCATGTACACACAAAAAACTAAGACAACCACCAACAACAAACACCCATGTTCACTGACCTCAAAAACCACTAATATCACAGAAAACACTCATTTTTATAAACATTCACAAAAAAGATCATATTTGCCGTGGCCCAAAAAAAAACGAAAGTTTCTCTTTTTAAATTTAGTAATTTATACAGGAGAAGGAGTTACTAGCCCCTTGCTCCCGGCATTTTAGTCGCCTCTTACTACACGCATGGCTTACGGAGGAAGACTTCTCTTCCATTTACCCATGGAGATAAGAGGAAATAAACAAGAACAAGAACTAGTAAGAAAACAGAAGAAAACCCAGAGAGGTGTATACATATATGCTTGTACATGCGTGTGTAGTGTGACCTAAGTGTAAGTAGAAGTAGCAAGACGCACCTGAAATCTTGCATGTTTATGAGACAGAAAAAAGACATTAATGCTACCATTATGTAAAACAATTACAGGCTTTCGCTTTACACTCACTTGGTAGGCGGTTGCTGTCTGCCAACCTACTACCTATCGTCCTGCCAATTGAGAGTGAAACGCAAACCTGTAATTGCTTCACATGATGGTAGGATTTCAGATGCTTGATAATGTTTACATCCGGCGATTGTGGGGCCAATCCAAGTGTTCGACTATATATATCGTGCCGAATAAGTCAATGAGTGTGTATTTAAGAGACAGAAGAAAAGACACCAGCAGTCCTACCATCATGTAAAACTACACGTTTCCGTTTCACACTTATCTGGCAGGACGATAGTACCTCCCTGGGCGGTTGCTGTCTACCAGGATTTCAACGTCCATTCGTCTTAGTTTTCGACGGCTAAGAGCAATCCACAGTCAGGTTATTGTGCCTTTTTTGTCATTTACGAGACGGATTCAAGATTGGCCTTTCATAAATAAAAAAAAAATATGCAAAAACTTCGTTTTCCGTTTATGGTGAAGATAATGTTTTTCTCAGGGAACGCAGTGATGTGAGGGTAAAATTGGGATTGTCGAATAAAATGTTATGTGAAAGTTTGTATGAGACGCGGAAAGAGAGAGAGAGAGAGA